>NW_006429439.1:0-274 GCF_000325575.1 Pteropus alecto | reverse complement strand
TTCCTTTCTCCATTGTATGTTTTTGACTTTTTTATCAAAAATTACTTGCCCATATACATATAGGTTACTTCTGGACTCTAGATTCTGTTCCACTGGTCTGTGTGTCTGTTTTGCTGCCAATAACGTGTCATTTTGATTTACTGTCACTTTGTAGTATAATTTGAAGTCGAGCAGAGTGATGACTCCAGACTCATTTTTTTTCCCCTCAGGATCACTTTGACAATTCAGGATTTTTTGTATTTCCATACAAATCTAATGATTTTTTGTTCTATTT
>NW_006429438.1:0-245 GCF_000325575.1 Pteropus alecto | reverse complement strand
AAGTAAGCATATTGGCATGGATTTATTTCTGGGCTTTCTATTCTTTTTCATTGATCAACATGTCTGTTTTCATGCCAGTATCATGCTGTTTTGATTACTGTGCCTGTAGTACAGTTTGATATCAGGTAGTATGCTACCTCCAACTTTGTTCTCCTTTCTTAAGATTGTCGTGGTTATTCAGGTTTTTTATGGCTCCATATAAACTTTAGCATTATTTGTTCTAGCTCTCTGAAAAATGTCATTGG
>NW_006429437.1:0-562 GCF_000325575.1 Pteropus alecto | reverse complement strand
ATATTTAGTTTTAAAGAAATATATATATATATTTGGCATATACTATTATTAGTTTCAGGTTTACAGCATAGTGATTCAATATTTAAATATCTTACTAAGTGATCCCCATGATAAGTCTAATAACCACTGGTCACTATGTAAAGTTATTACAATATTATTGACTAGATTCTCTATGCTGTATACTACATCTCCATGACTTATTTATTTTAACTAGATGTTTGTACCTCTTATCCACCTTCACCTTTTTATCCATCACTTTTCTTTCCTCTCCTTTGGCAACTATCAGTTTGTTCTCTGTATCTATGAATTTATTTCTGTTTTGTTTTTTTATTTACTTTGTTCTTTAGAGTCCGCATGTAAGTGAAATCATATGGCATTTGTCTTTCTCTGCATCACTTATGTCACTTAGCATAATACCCTCTAGGTCCATTTATGTTGTTGCAAATGGTAAGATTTCATTCTTTCTCATTATGAGTAATATTTATATATATATTTTCTCATTGCTGAGTAATATATATATGTGTATATATAATATATATATATTATGTTTATATATATATTA
>NW_006429436.1:0-840 GCF_000325575.1 Pteropus alecto | reverse complement strand
AATGGTGAAAAACTAAAAACCTTTCCTCTAAGTTCGGGAACAAGGCCTGTTCACAATCACCACTGTTATTCAATATAACATTGGAGCTCCTAGCGAGTGCAATCAGGCAAGAGAAAGATATAAAAGGCCTCCAAATAAAAAATGAAGAAGTCAAACTGTCACTATTTGTGGATGACATGATTCTCTATACAGAAAACCCTAAAGACTCCACAAGAACACTAGTAGAAACAATAAGAAAATACAGTAAAGTTTCTGGATACAAAATCAATGTTCAAAAATCCATAGCGTTCCTATATTCTAACAGTGAAGCAACAGAAAAAGAAATGGCAAAATAATTCCTTTTGCATTTGCAACAAAAAAAAAAATATAAAATACCTAGGATTAAATCTAATGAAACATGTGAAGGATATAAATAACGAAAACTATAAGACCCCATTAAAATAAATTGGAAAAAATACAAAGAAATAGAAAATATTCCGTGTTCTTGGATTGGAAAAATCAACATAGTGAAAATTACCTTATTACCTAAAGCATTATACAGATGTAATATAATCCTCATCAAAAACCCATCAGCATTTTTAAAGAAAGAGATTTAAAAATATCATCAGATTTGTATAGAAGCACAAAAGACTCCGAATTGCCAAAGACATTCGGAGAGAAAAGAACAAGACTGGAGCCGTCATTCTGCCGGACTTCAAATTATACCACAATGAGACAGTAATCAAAACAGCATTATAGTTTCAGAAAAACAGACACGCAGACCAGTGGAACAGAATTGAGAATCTAGAAGTAATACCATGTTTACATGGGCAAATAATTTTCAACAAATAAGCCAAAAAC
>NW_006429435.1:0-557 GCF_000325575.1 Pteropus alecto | reverse complement strand
TACACTCAGATTGGTTCAACTTTGCAATGGATTACCCTCAGATTGGTTCAACTTCTCCTTCTTTACCATGTGCCAATTTCTTCCTTGTTCCCTTTATTGCCAGACTTCAAGGCCCAGCTATAATTCTCCAAAAGTTAGTCATATCCTCTTTTCTATGACAGAGTCATGTCCTGACTTTCTGGAATGTGCAGAAAGTACCAGCTTAAGCCCTTATTCTGGGACAATTATTGCATGTGGTGTCATTAACCAATAATGGATGCCAGTTATCAAATATGGATTAAAGTGTAGTATCAACTTTATACAAGGGAAGCTAAGTTAGAGGATGGTGGCTTGGGCTCTTATCTCATACCCTAGTTGAAATTTGCCTATCAGTCCTGAGCAGAGAAGCTAGGGATTATTGGCTGTCCTGGTAGAAGAAAGATACTGTTTGGGACAAGAGGCAGAGGGGCAGAGAACACCCAGCATGAGGGCACGTGAACCAAGACAGCAAAATAATAAGATCTGTGGCTAATGTGAGTTTTAATGCTGTGACCTTAACCCTTGGTAAACAAGGTCCT
>NW_006429434.1:0-803 GCF_000325575.1 Pteropus alecto | reverse complement strand
AGTTCAATCCATTTACATTTAGGGTGATTATTGACGTATGAGGTCCTTTTATAGCCAATTTATCTTTTGCTTTCTGGTAGCTCGGGGTTTCCATTGCTTCCTTGTCCTTGTGTTTCTGTTTATTTTGGTTTGCTTTTGTGTTTTTTTTTTTCCCTCTGGTTCTTCCTGTTTTATGTTATATACTTTAGTTCTGAATCTTTAGTGTGTGGTTACCATTACGAATATGTAAAGGATAGTTATATATATATATACAGTCGTCCATTTTCTTCTGCACGTGACTTATCTCCATTCCACTTTGAGAATTTGAATCCTCCCCTTTTCAGTCATTGTTATCTAAATTTGCCCCTATGTACGCTAAACGTTCATTACTATTTTGCTACAGTAATTCTTTTCTTATTATTCAAGCTTATAACGTCCTGTTCTTAGTAAGGGTTGTGCTCCTCTACTTCTATTTCCCTGATAATCACTTTACTCCTAATTATGTATTCTTTTTTCATTTTGTTTTAGATAAGTTGACCCCTTTCAGTATTTCCTGTAGTGTAGACCTCATAGTCGAGAATTCTCTCATTTTTTGTATGTCTGGAAAGGTCTTACTTCTCCTTCATATCTAGAGACCTTAGCTGGATACATTATTCTAGGCTGATAGTTCCTTTCACTTAATAGTTTAAATATTTGATTCCATTCCTCTCTGGCTTGCAAAGTTTTTGCTGAGATGTCCAATGATAATTTAATGCATTTTCCTTTATAATTTACTGTCTTCTCCCTGGATGCCCTGAGAATTCTGTCTTCATCATTGATTTTTG
>NW_006429433.1:0-800 GCF_000325575.1 Pteropus alecto | reverse complement strand
CAGAAAAGAATGGAATCAAATATTTAAACTATTAGATGAAAGGAACTACCAGCCTAGACTAATGTATTTAGCTAAGCTCTCCTCTAGATATGAAGGAGAAATTAGACTTTTCCAGACATACAGAAATTGAGGGAATTCTCCACTACAAGGCCTGCACTGCAGGAAATACTGAAAGGAGTCAGTTCACCTAAAACAAAATGACACACAAAAAATACATAATTAGGAGTAAAGTGACTATCGAGCAAATAGAAGCAGAGGAGTGCAACCCTTACTAAGAAAAAGGCATTATAAACTTAATAAGAAGAGAATTGCTATAACAAGATAGTAATGAACATTCAGCATACATAGGAACAAATTGAGATAACAATGACTGAAAGTGGGGTGGGGGGGATTCAAAGATCTAAATTCGCAAAGAGGAATGGAGATAAGGCACACGAAGAAGATAATGGATGACCGTATATATCTAACTATCTTTTACATATTCATAATGGTAACCACACACCAAAGATTCAGAACTGTTGTATATAACATAAAATCAGAAGGAAACCAGAGATAAAACCCACAAAAGCCAACTAAAATAAAGAAAACAGAAGCACAAGGACAAGGAAGCAATGGAAACACTGAGCTATCAGAAAGCAAAAGATAAAATGGCTATAAGAAGACCTCATATTTCAATAATCACCCTAAAGGTAAATGGATTGAACTCACAAATAAAAAAGCAGAATTGCAGAATGGATCAAAAAACAAAACCGAACCATAGGCTGACTTCAGGAGACACATCTCAGCTCCAAAGACAAATA
>NW_006429432.1:0-2165 GCF_000325575.1 Pteropus alecto | reverse complement strand
TGAGTAAATCTACAGCCAATTTCAGTGTAAAGGCACTGGAATAAACCGCATCTATGAGTGATAGACAGGCAAGGAAGAGATACATGGGGGAGCCCAGGGAAGGGCTGGCAAGAATAGTCACCAAGATGAGCAGGTTGCCTACCATTGTCACAAGGTAGACAAGTAAAAATATAACAAATAGTGCTTTTTGCCCCTCAGGATCCTGAGTGAGGCCCAGGAGGACAAATTCTGTCACATTGTTAACATGTCCCATTGACTCTTCTATAAGGGCTGGTTCATGAATGTGAGGTCAGGAGACGGGACCTGTAATGAAATCGTGAACATGACTATGAACACATCCATTATGCTCTGGATACAACTTCATCATTATATCTTCTACAGTGGTTTACACACAATAAACATTTAGTAAATATCTATGAATTCATTCTAAGAGCCCATTATACCTTCCCTTGACAATCAATTTCTCTTCAGATGATTTTGCTGGTGCTACAAGAGGTTCTATTTCAAAGTCTTAGTGGATCGTCCACAGAGAAGAGGAATCAAAGGCCCGACATAGTCACATGTTTCATAGAGTCATCTTTAAACCATGTCAGTCCGTGGACAGAAGTCAGCAGTGATAAACCGGGAAAGGGTTCCAGGACTTCAGAGACTCATTCTCTGCTGGTGGCAAAACAACTGTAAATACATTGGCATAGAGTAAGTCCTCTAACTTGGTAGCACTTGTGATGAGAACTTTTACAACATGATCTATGTCCCACCAAAAATAATGTCTCCTCTGGAATAACTCAATACAGTAGTGATCCACGATTAGAGGTTCAGTCCTCCATCTTTCAGAGTATGTTTAGTCTTCTTAGATGTCTCATTAAATTTCAAGAAAAAGTACTTTGAACTGTATCAAATAACTACAAAATTATTTAGCATATCATTCTAAAATCACTTGATCTGACTCTGTGACTGCCAGGGCTTTTTTCATTAACCATCAACTTTATAAGAAGTTGTAATACAAGCTGAAAATCACATGATATAACTTATATGTTAGATATAAACATAAAAGTGACAAATGAACAGGACAAACAAACAGAGACTCATGGACATGGACAACGGAGTAGTGGTTACCAGAGGGTAGCAGGGAGCGGGAGGGAGAATTTTTTTTATTTTTTTAAAAAAATTTAAATCATTTCTTCAATTAAAAAAAAATAAAGTGCAAAAAAAAAAAAAGAATTCTGTCCATTTAATCTCTACCTAGCCCACAAATCTTAATGCACATACACTATTTAGATTATCAGCACATATTTTTTTAAACTAAACTGACTATGATGATCACCAACTATTACATTAGAAGCTGGTATTGTTTCTCAAAACCTTTGTGGTAACATAAATAATGGGGGAAGAGAACACCGACACAGAAAAGAGAGATAGAAGAAAATGGGACATGGTTTTATTTTTAATGCTTCTTAGGTTCTGAGAAAGATGAAAAACAGAGCTTCAAGAGCCAGATTCCAAAAGGCAGCATACTCAAAGGAAAAGCCCGAGCTTAATGGGTTTGAGCCATTTAAAAGGTCCCTCTTGATGGAAATTAAAGGCTTGAACTGGAAAACCTCAGAAAACTTTCCAGTCTAAGAATCTATGACACTTTTTGTGCAGCCCCATCTTATTCTATTCTGCTGACTTTTTTCATATTTTTATGATTAAAGAAAAATCACCAGGCCCATTACTCTGACTTCAACAATGCTAGCCATTGGTAAATGGGATTTTATAATTACAGAGACAATATAATGACTACAAGGTACTCATTTAGCATCTACCTATAATACCCAAAACATCCTCCGGGGGAGAGTATAGCACAGGGATGAATAACAACAGACCCTGAAACTGCACTGCCTGTGTTGAAATCTCAACTTCGCCACTTCCTGTCTAGGTGACCTCGGGCAACAGAATAAACCTCTCTATGATTCAGTTTCATCATGTTTAGAATGGGGTACCAATAGTGCCTACCTCTTTGGTGGTTGTTTCATTACAAGTCAAGTGCCTGAACACTACCTGCCACCCAGTAAAGGTACACTAAATGAAAACTGTTATCAATGTTCTTGAATGCTTCACTATGAACACTGCATCAGAATGAACCAGGTGGATCTTTTCCAACTTGATAAAGATTATAGACACAG
>NW_006429431.1:0-347 GCF_000325575.1 Pteropus alecto | reverse complement strand
AGAGATGAAATACTGACATTTGCGACAACATGGGCAGGCTTCGAGATAATCATGCTAAGCGAAATAAGCTAGACTGAAAAAATAGAATATCACATATTACTTATACGTGGGATATAAACCTTAAAGCAACAAATGAATATGACAAACAGTGACTCATGGACATGGACGTGGACTAGTGGTTTCGAGTAGGATTGGGGGAGGAAGGGAGAGGTAGACGGGGTAAAAGGGGTCAAATATAAGGTGGTAGGGGGTGAGTGAAGTGGGTAAAGACAATTAAATATATGATAGCTGAAGGAAACTGTACTTTGATTTGTAATCACAAAATAGAATATATAGATGTCAAATTA
>NW_006429430.1:0-496 GCF_000325575.1 Pteropus alecto | reverse complement strand
TAGTGGACAACCTTGCCTTTTTCCTGATCTTAGAGGAAAGCTTTTTAGTTCTTCACCTTTAAGTATAATGTTGGCTGAGGATTTGTCATATATGGTCTTTATTATGTTAAGGTACTTTCCTTCTATATCAATTTTGTTAAGTGTTTTGATCATAAATGAATGCTGTATCTTGTTGAAGGCTTTTTCTGCATCTATTGATATGATCATATGACTTATTTTTTAATTTGTTTATGTGGTATATCATATTAATCGATTTGAGTATGATGAATTATCCCTGTGCCTCTGGGATGAAGCCCACTTGATTGTGGTGTATAATCTTTTTAATATGTTGCTATATTCGATTTGCCAGTATCTTATTTACAATTTTTGCATCTGTGTTCATGAGAGATATCGGTTTATAGTTTTCTTCTGTTATCCTTACCAGGTTTTGGTATTAGAGTAAATTGGCCTAATAAAATGACTTGGGAAGTGTTGCCTCCTCTTCAATTTTTTGGAA
>NW_006429429.1:0-1573 GCF_000325575.1 Pteropus alecto | reverse complement strand
GATTGATTAAGGTGTTCCTAGGATGTGGAATTCTCAGTTTTAAAAAAAGGACAGTCCTGGCAAATCAGTTCGAATTAGTCACCGTACTATGTTTCCAACAAAGCGATTTTTTAAAGATTCGATTTATATTAATTGTGGTAGTCATATTGTGGGGAAGGAATTGGAATATCAGTAAGCAGCAAATTCTACGGAAATCCCTTTTGGCTACTTTTTACTGCAGGAGAGAATAACTTTCAAAGTGAGCATAAAATCTTCTTGGTAAGTACCTGTGCGACATTTGGTTTCTACCGTTTAATCGGGAAAACTGCAGAGCCAAGAAATGTGTCTTTGCCATGTGTTTTGAGTTTTGCAACACTTGCTAATTTATTGGGATTCTGCATATCCGAGAAACAATTATAATGACTTCTTTAAGTATGAGTCAATTGAACAGACCCCCAAAAGGTCATATAACAAGGAAATGAAAGTTACCAAACACACCTAGAAAATTTGCGATCACAGATGGATACACATATACTGTTGGGGGAACATACACAATTTTGAATATGGGTATCTGTTGGTTTATTTGGAAGATAACTGGTTATATTCTGTCCAATTATATTTTATTAAATAGATATTATTCAAAATAGAAATCAACTGATTATCTAATATAAATAGTATTAAATAGATATTATTCAAAATAGAAATCAACTGGTTATCTAATATAAATAGGTTTGTGTGTGTGAGAGTGTGAGTGTGTGTGTGTGCGTGTGATTAGTTCTGGTCTGATTTATAGTGTCTAATGAGAATAAGATATAAATATGTGCCATCTTTTCTTTTTTTTTTTTTTTTTTGCAATATTAGATTGGTTAGAGAGGTAATACAAATCCAGGGAGTTTCAAAAAGATGGATTATATTTTAAAGTATTTTTGAAACTATTTATGAAAGTTTCATGCTAATGGTGTCCATAATTGAACAGCAATGTCATGGATTACTTCTTAGAGCCAGGTTCTCAGAGACAATGACAAAACTAGTCTTCTTATATGAAAAGTTTCTACATTACACTTATTTAAAATGTATGTGGACCATCTATCTTTGACAACGATAATAAATTATTTCCATGGTAACCAGAGATAGAGCCAAATAGATGTCATCTCAACATAACAACAAAGGGGACTACAGAGGAAGTCCCTTGTCAATGTTTTTGGTCAAGATACTGCATTGTAAACATTTTAAAACGAAACGATCCGTGCCTGTGACTGAAGGTTATCGGGCTATTAGCAAATGAACCGTCAGAGGAGAAGTAAATTAACAATTTGGCAAAATGAGAAATAACAAGAATAGGAAAGAAAATATGGCCTCTCCAGGATTTGTGTACAAGAACCCAACTTGGGCTTTTAATAGTAAACTACTAATAAAAACTATATAACTAATAATAAAAATTAAAAATAGTAATAACGCTTTGTCAAGATGTCAAACTCCAATGAGGAGTTTGTGCTCAAAGATGATGCTAAAACACACATTCGATTTCCATTTATAGCAACCAGCAAATCGCATTATGCTCACAATCGTTCTCTCTTTCTCTTTGGTAATTTTG
>NW_006429428.1:0-846 GCF_000325575.1 Pteropus alecto | reverse complement strand
GCATTCTTTATTGAATAAAATAGTGCACTGTAGCGATATTCAAAACCTTTTCCCGCCAACGTTTTTCAACTACAACTGATAAAAAAAAAATTGTCTTTAAAGTGTCAGTTGTGGTGACTTGCTTGTTTATGCACACCATGTGAAAATATTCTCACCATCGAGTTGATCACCATAACCATCACCACAGGTGTTCATTCTTTCTGTTTTTGGGGGTGAGAACATTTAAGTTCTAGCCTCTTAGCAAATTTCAATGACATCATCCAGTGTTATTGCCTAGAACATAATTTCTTAAAATACAATCTTTTTAAAAAATGCCATGAAACAAGGGACTCTCCCTCAGACACAAAAGGCAAGATGAAACTGTTAATGCCTCTGTCACCTCCAGCCAACAAGTACGTCACACCCTAACATACTATGGAATAAATTATTATCATGGGTCCCTGTGACGCTCTTTGTGGAGAGAGGTCCAGACGTGGCCTGTCCTGGATGAAAATGCCAACTGGCATCCAGGCCCTTGAGGATGGCACAGGGTCGGTGTTTGCGATACCACTGAGTTTGCACCCGGAAATGTCCAAAATTGGGAGTGGTACGCATAGCCCCACGATAGAGAAAGCCTATAGGAAGGTTTTCGTAAAAAAAAAAAACAAAAAAGAATCCTTATGGAATACTACTCAGCCATCAAAAAGGAGGCGTTTCTGATGCACGCTGAGATCTGCTTGGAACTCGATGAAATCGTGCTGAATGGGGGCGGGCAGTCGTCCGCACGCTCGCTCAGGCAGGGGGACTTAAAATAACACACAGGCTGGGACGTTCTCCAAGCACGTGGAGCCGGGACAAACGCCACAA
>NW_006429427.1:0-875 GCF_000325575.1 Pteropus alecto | reverse complement strand
ATTGTCGATATGATTCGTTTCAGATCTCATTGAGTCAGAGGTGCCATCCTGAATTCTCTGTCATTTAAGTTGCATATTTCTATGTCTGTAAGCTTATTTTCTTGAAATTTTTCTCTTTCTTTCCGAGATGCCTTGTCACCTTGGCTGTTCATGGTGTTTAATGAACTAGTTCTCTGCTTAGGCATTAATAGAAGTGTATTCTGCTTTTTTTTTCCAGAAAGAAGATTTAGTATACAAAGCTCTCTCTAGCCTGTTGCAAAGAAGGCATTTTTCTTTTGGTTTCCAGTAAGTGGCATCTAAGTCTCTTGAATCCCTGCTTTATATAAAGCCTTAAAAATGTCTTTTTATTTTCTTATAGATGTTAATCATGCTTGCCACCCTCGGTCTCAGTCCCTGTCAGTGTTAGTGACAATTCAGTAGAGTTTTCTCAGATTTTCCTAGGGCTCTGTGGTTTTTGATCTCAGATGGTATCGGGGGAGAGGCCCTCTGGGTTGGTGGATTGGGGCTGCCAATCAGCCTCGGTTTTGCAACTGTAGCTGGTAAAATCAACTGTTGTTTCTCTGCCATCCCTGCTTCTCTGCCGTCCCCGCTTCTCTGCTATCTGCCCTGAAGCCTTGGTACTGATGCCAACTGCGTGGAGCTCACAGCTCTCCCAGGAAAGGCAGTTCATGAAATTTACTACACCTTTTCTCTTCCTCCTTCTCCTACAGGGAGCTCTGGCTGCGAGAGGCAGCTTCTTTGTTTCTCCCAGTCCACTGCCCCCCACCCCAGATTCTTACCTGTGGTATCTCTTATGCGCAGAATCCATGTTCAGTCATGCTGGTGTGCAGGTTGGGTGTCTTTTGTTGAATTTTAGATGTTCAGTTTATTGTTGT
>NW_006429426.1:0-253 GCF_000325575.1 Pteropus alecto | reverse complement strand
AACATGTATGGACCTTAAGATAATAATGCTAAGTGAAATAAGCCAGACATAAAAAGTTGAAAATCACATGATATCACTTGTATGTGGGATATAAACCTACATGCAACAAATGAACAGGACAAAGAAACAGAGACTCATGGATGTGGACTATAGACTAGTGGTTATCAGAGGGTAGGGTTTAGGGTGAGGGGGTATGTAGATGGGATAAAAGGGGTCATATATGTGGTGATAGAAAGAAATCTAACTGTGGGAG
>NW_006429425.1:0-388 GCF_000325575.1 Pteropus alecto | reverse complement strand
TATGAAAAGGATAGTTATATATATATACAGTCATCCACTTTTTTCTTCTTGTGCTTTATCTCCATTCCTCTTTGTGAATTTGGATCTTTGAATTCTCTCCTTTTCAGTCATTGTTGTTTCAATTTGTCCCTATGTATACTGAACATTCATTAGTATCTTGCTGTAGCAGATCTCTTCTTATGGTTTAAGTGTATAATGCCCTGTTCTTGGTAAGGATTGCACTCCTCTGCTTCTATCTACCTGCTAGTCACTTTACTCCTAATTATGTATTTTTTTTTCCTTTTGTTTTAGGTGAGCTGACCCCTTTCAGTATTTCCTATAATGGAGGCCTCGTAGTGGAAAATTCCTTCAATTTTTGTATGTCTCAAAAGGTCTTAACTTCTCCTTC
>NW_006429424.1:0-428 GCF_000325575.1 Pteropus alecto | reverse complement strand
TCAAAGAACCAGCTCTTTGTTACATTTATTTTTTCAATTTTTTAATTTTAATTTTCATTTATTTCTACTCTAGTTTTGACAATTTCTTTCCATCTGCTGACTTTAGGCCTCATTTGTTTTTCCTTTTCTAGTTTCTTAAGATGAAGCATTAGGATGTTTATTTGGACTCATTCTGGTTTTGGAGATAGGCCTGTAATATGAACTTTCCTTTTATGACTCCTTTTGCCGTGTCCCAAATATTTTGATATGTTGTACTATCATTATCACTTGTTTCTATGAATCTCTTGATCTCTGTTTTTATTTCTTCTCTGACTCAGTTATACTTTAGTATCATGGTTTTAATCTCCATGTATTTGTGGTTCTTCTTAATTTCTTTTTGCAGTTGATCTCTAATTTCATAGCATTATGATCAGAGAATATGGTTGGTA
>NW_006429423.1:0-1546 GCF_000325575.1 Pteropus alecto | reverse complement strand
GAAAGAAGGGTGGGGCAAGGGAGCTATTAACAAAAATAAAATTATTTTTAGACTAGGACATCTTTTATTTTTTATTTTGGGGGGTGGGTTGTGGTGGAAGGAGACAACAAGAGTTTTATCCTACAGATTGTCTCTTCTTTGGAGGATGGTGAGGGCCCACATTACCTTATTGGTGCTGTTAGAAAACTCAAGGCATTTGTTTGCCTGCATACATCAAAGCCAAAAGAGACAGATAGGAGTTTGCAGCAAAGAAAGCGGAGGTTTATTTAAGGAAATGGCACCTAACCTGATGACACAGGTGAGCTAGTGATCAAAGACCTGACTCCCTAATGGTCTCTTGGGGATAGGAGAAAACTCTTTAGTCATGGTAGCTAAGAGGATTGGGGCTGTGGGCTCTACTCATTAGTCCGGCCTATGGTAGGGAGCAGTTGATCGTTGCATCAGGTCCTGATGTCAGTCACAGCATCCTTTTGTCTGGTTTCAAGGGAGTGCTGGTAGGGTTGTTCTGCCTTCATGGGGGTTGAGCTACAAGATGTTATCTTTAGTTTGATAGAAACTGTTTCTGTGGTCAACAGACTGAAGCTTTGTTCCTAAGGCAGTTCAATGCTGACCTAAGGGCTTAATGATTAGGGAAGTGGTCATGCAGTGTGCAGAAATATAAGAGGAAAAAAACAAGTGACCCAAGGGCAGTTTGAATCAAGAATAAAGAGAAGAGAGTGCTGAATCCTAGCACTAGGGAAGGAGATAGCAAGGATTTTATCCTGCAGATTCTTTCTTCTTTGTGAGGGTAGTGGGGGGAATATTATTTTATTCATATGTGGGATATAAAACTGAAAGCAACTAATGAACAAGACAAACTAGCAAAGACTCATAAACACAAACAATTTAGCTGTTACCAGAGGAAAAGTGGAGAGGGAGTAGGCAGATAAGGGTACAGGGGGTCAAATATATGGTGATGAAAGGAGATTTGACTTTGGGTGGTGAACACACAGTGCAACATATAGATAATGTATTATTGAATTGTACACTTGAAACCTATATAATTGTTTTAACCAATGTCATCCCATCATATTTAATAAATAAAATAAAATAAAATGAATTATACCAATCAAGAAATAAATTCATTGAATGCATGAGTGAAGAAAAAACTAAATGTCACTTTTAAAGCTCAGAGGTGTCATTTCTTAATAAACATCACATAAAACCTTAAAAAAAGAAGACAAAGAAAGAGAAGACAAAAAAGTCATTTTAAAGAAGTGGAGATTTGTCAGGTTACAGTGCCTTAACAGAAAATTCCAAATAGGTTGATTAAGAGAGTTTGAAACTGCCATTAGATAGAGTATTAAATCTAGGTATGGCATTATCTGCTTTTAGCACCAATGACGCCATTTGGGGCCTCTGATTTTCTCTTTAACAGTAGTATGAACATTTTAATAGTGTTAATTCTTTTCATCAGTGAGCATAGAATATCTTTCCATTTATTTGTGTCTCCTTTAATATGTATAAATTGTTGAATTAAAGGAGTCATATGAAAATTAAGAATACA
>NW_006429422.1:0-355 GCF_000325575.1 Pteropus alecto | reverse complement strand
AAAAAAAATGTTCTAATCATAGACTCCCTAAAATGAACGAAGAGAAAAAGTGAAACTATATTCTCCGGGTATTCTAACCCTAAAATATACATATTTAATTTGAATCCAACAGATTTTCATGAAAATGATATATTTGGTGACTCTAGAAAATTACAAATTAAAATTGTCATTTAGAAATATACTGGCATTTTATATGAGATTTTTCTTCACAAAAAAGAACAAGGCTAATTGATAACAGAAACATCCATCACACATTTTCCAAAACGATCATTTTGCAATCTCTGGAATCACAATGGATTTCTTTCAACATGACCAGTGTGTTCTAGCCAACAATTTTCTCAAGGCCTCTTTTACC
>NW_006429421.1:0-793 GCF_000325575.1 Pteropus alecto | reverse complement strand
CATGCTCGCTACCCTCAGTCTCAGTTTCTTTCAGTGTTAGTGGCAGATTCGGTAGCATTTGCTCAGATTCCCTTGGGGCCCCGTGGTGTTCTGAGTCTGTGGGTATGGGGGGAGGAGCACTCATGTTTGGGGGATGCAGGCTGTGGCTCAGTCTTGGTTTGGCAACTGCAGCTGGTAAAAATCAACTGTTTTTCTCTGCTGTCCCACTTCTCTGCCATCCCCATTTCTCTGCCTTCTGCCCTGATGACTAGGCACTGCTGCCAGCTGCAGGGAGCTCACAGCTCTCTCAAGCAAGGCTGTTTAGGGATGTCGCCACACCTTCTCCCCTCCCCCTCCTTGTACAGGAAGCTCTGAGGCCTGCGAGAGGCAGCTTCTTTATTTCTCCCAGTACACCGCCCAACACCTGGGGTGTTGTATCACTTACGCACAGATCCCATGCTCAGTCATGCTGTTGTGTAGTTTGGGTGTTTTTTGTTGAGTTTTAGATGTTCATCTTATTGTCGTTTCAAGGGGAGAGATCTGGGGACATCTCTCACTCCGCCATGTTTTGACATTCTGTTCCTGTTTTGATACATGTTTTTTTTCTTCTTAAAGAAGTCCTTTCAACATTTCCTGTAATACTGGCTTAGAGTCGATTTATTCCTTTAGCTTATTTTTGTCTGGGAAGCTCTTTATCTGTCCTTCAACTTTAAATGATAGCTTTGCCGGATATAGTATTCTTGGTTATAGATCCTGGGATTTTATCACTTTGAATATTGTGTGCCAAGCCCTTCTGTCCTGTGTAGTTTCTTTT
>NW_006429420.1:0-742 GCF_000325575.1 Pteropus alecto | reverse complement strand
ACTCCACAAGAACACTACTAGAAACAGTAAGCAAAAGAGTTTCTGGATACAAAAATCAATGTTCAAAAATCCATAGCATTCCTATACTCTAATAATGAAGTGTCAGAAAAAGAAGTGGAAAAAAAATTCCTTTTGCAATTGCAACAAAAAAATGAAATACCTAGGAATGAATTTAACAAAACATATGAAAGATCTATATAATAAAAATTACAAGATACTATTAAAAAAAATCAAAGAAAATATAAAGACATGGAAAGATATTCCATGTTCTTGGATTGGAAGAATTAACATAGTTGAAATGATCATATTACCTAAAACATTATACAGATTTAATGCAATCCCCATCGAAATTCCATTGCCATTTTTTAAAGAAATAGAACAAAAAATCATTAGATTTGCATGGAAGCACAAAAGACCCCAAATTGCCAAAGTCATCCTGAGGAAAAAGAACAAGGCTGGAGGCATCACTCTACCTGACTTTAAATTATACTACAAAGTGACAGTAATCAAAATGGCATGGTATAGGCACAAAAATAGACACATGGACAAGTGGAACAGAATCAAGAGTCAAGCAGTAAATCCGTATTTATTTGGTCAAATAATTTTCAACAAAAAAGCCAAAAACATACAGTGGAGAAAGGAAAGCTTCTTCAACAAATGGTGCTGGGATGACTGAAAAGCCACCTGCAAAAGAATGAAACTAGGCGATTGTCTATCGCCACACACCAAAATTAACTCAAAA
>NW_006429419.1:0-1331 GCF_000325575.1 Pteropus alecto | reverse complement strand
TTTGATGATTGTTTTAATTTCCATAGTGCTGATCATTCTTTTTAAATTTTTTAGTTCTTATTGAGTCAGTATAGGAAGGTTGTATCTTTCTAAATACTTGTTCATGTCTTCTAGGTTATTAAATTTGGTGTTATATACTTTTTTTTATTCTTGCATGATCCTTTGTATTTCTGAGGTGTCTGTCATAATTCCTACTCTTTCATCCCTGATTTTGTTTATTTGTGTCCTTTCTCTTTTTTCTTTAGTGAGTCTAGCCAGGGGTTCATCAATTTTATTAATCTTTTCAAAAAAACAATTCTTCGTTGCATTTATTTTTTCCATTGTTTTTGTTTTGTTTTGTTTTCAATTTCATTTAATTCTGCTCTAATTTTGATTATTCTTCATTCTGCTGATTTTAGAATTTATTTATTCTTCTTTTTCATGTTTTTTAAAGATCAAGCATTAGGTCGTTTATTTGGGCTCATTCTTCTTTTCGGACATACGCCTGCAGTGATATGGACTTTACTCTTATTACCTCTTTAGCTGTGTCCCAAAAGTTTTGATATGTTGTACTATTATTATCATTCCTTTCTATATATCTCTTGATCTCTTTTTGTTTGTTTTCTGACTCAGTTATTCTTCAGTAGCATGTTGTTTAATCTCCATGTATTTGTGGTTCTTTCTTCTTTCTTTTCGCAGTTGATCTCTAGTTTTAAATCATTATGATCACAGAATATTGTTGGTATGATTTCAACTCTCTTATAATTGTTGAGGCTATCTTTGTGTCCCAGTATGTTGTCAAACCTTGAGAATGTTCCATGTACACTAGAGAAGAATGTATAAGCAGCTGTTTGGAGATAAAAGGCTCTGTAAATGTCAATTATGTCCAGCTGGTCTCAGGTGTCATTTAAGGATGTTATTTCCTTATTAATTTTGTTTGGAAGATCTATCCATATCCAACAGTGAGGTATATAGGTCTCCGACTACGATAGTGTTTTGGTTTGTTTCTCCTGTTAGTTCTGTTAGTAATTACTTTCCATATTTCAGTGCTCCCTGATTGGGAACCTAGATATTAAGAAGTGTTATGTCTTCCCGGTGCATGATTCCCTTTATCATTATGAAGTGTCTCTCAGCATCTATCTTTACCTTTTTAATTTTGAAGTCTATTTTGTCTGATATTAGTACCACTACTCCCACTTTTCTCTGAATGCCATTTGCTTAAAGTATCATTTTCCATCCTTTCACTTTGAGTCTATATTTTTCTTTGGAAATGAGATCTGTTTCCTGGAGGTAGCATATGGTTGGGTTTTGTTTTTAGATCCAATTTGCAATTCTGTGCCTTTTTATTGGTG
>NW_006429418.1:0-384 GCF_000325575.1 Pteropus alecto | reverse complement strand
ATCTGTGCATAAGAGCTACCACAGGTGAGAACCCTGGGTGTCGGGTAGTGAACTGGAGAAACAAAGAAGCTGCCTCTCTGAGCCACCAGAGCTCCCTATAGGAGGAGGGGGAGGGGAGAAGGTGCAGTGACTTCCCTGAGCAGCTCTGCTTGGGAGTGCCATGAGCTCCACGTGGCCGGCGGCAGTGCTGAGTCATCAGGGCAGAAGGCAAAGAAAAAGGGATGGCAGAAAAGTAGAGATGGCAGAGAAACAACAGTTGATTTTTACCGGCTGTGGTTGCAAAATTGAGGCTGAGCCCTAAACTCCATCCCCTAACCCAAAGGGCCCCTCTTCCCATGCTCTCTGAGACGGAACGCTGTGGAGCCCCAGGAGAATCTGAGCAAA
>NW_006429417.1:0-430 GCF_000325575.1 Pteropus alecto | reverse complement strand
ATCAAAAAGAATAAAATACCTAGGGATAAATTTAAGCAAGGAAGTAAAAAATCTTTTTTTTTTAAGACATAGAAAAAAGAAATTGAAGAAGATACAAATAAAAGGATATATCATGCTCATGGATAGAAAGACATTAAATTGTTAAAATGGCCGTACTATCCAAAGCGATCTATAGATTCAATGCAATCACTATCAAAATACCAATGTCATTTTCCATGGAACTAGAACAAATAATCCTAAAATTTACACGGAACCACAGAAGACCCCAAATAACCAGAGCAGTATTGAGAAAGAGCAAAGTTGGATGTATCACACTACCTGATATCAAACTATACTACGAGGTCATAGTAATCAAAACAACATAACGTTGGCATAAAAACAGACTCATAGATCAATAGAACAGAATAGAGAACTCAGAAATAAACCCATG
>NW_006429416.1:0-871 GCF_000325575.1 Pteropus alecto | reverse complement strand
TCATGTGACTCAATAACAACAACAACAACAAGAACAAATGATCCAATCAAAAAATAGGCAGATGGCCTGAACAGACACTTCTCCCTAGAGGACAAACTAATGGCCAACAAATATTTGAAAAGATGCTCAACAAAACCACAATGAGATACTGCCTCACACCTGTTAGAATAGATATAATCAACAGGACAAGTAATAACAAATGTTGGCGAGGATGCAGAGAAAAAGGAACCCTCATACACTGCTGGTGGAACTGTAAATTGCTACAGCCACATGGAAAACAGTATGGAGGTTCCTCAAAAAACTAAGAATTGATCTACCATATGATCCAGCAATCCCTCTACTGGGTATTTACCCCAAAGACTTGAAAACCCATATCTGAAAAGATATTTGCACATCAATGTTCATAGCAGCATTTATTTACAGTGGTCAGGACATGGAAGCAACCGGTGTCCTACGATAGATGATTAGCTAAAGAAGCTGTGGTACATATATACAATGGACTATTACTCAGCCATAAGAAGAGATGAAACGCTGCTATTTGCAATAACATGGATAGGCCTCAAGATAATCTTGTTAAGTGAAATAAGTCAGACAGAAAAAGTTGAAAATCACATGATATCACTTATATGTGGGATATAAACCTAAAAGCAGCAAATGAACAGGACAAACAAACAGAGACTCATGGACATGGACTATAGACTAGTGGTTACCAAGCGGGTAGGGAGTGTGGGGGCGGGGAGTGGTAGACGGGATAAAGGGGGTCATATATGTGGTGACAGAAAGAAATCTGACCATGGGAAGTGAACACACAGTGTAAATATATATTTGCTTTACTCTTAAAGTGTACAGCTAAAACTTATTGGATTTTGTT
>NW_006429415.1:0-1000 GCF_000325575.1 Pteropus alecto | reverse complement strand
GGAAAGAAATAATCAAAATTCAACCAGAAATAAATGACATTGAAAACAAAACAAAAGAAAACAAAAAGAAACAAACAAGCAAACAAACAAAAATAGAAAAAAATAAATGTAACAAAAGGCTGTTTTTTTGAAAAGGTTAATAAAATTAACAAACTCCTGACTAGGAAATTTCGACAGACACTGCAGAAATACAAAGGATCATAGAAGAATACCATGAGAAAGTATATAACACCAAATTTAATAACCTAGAAGAAATGGAACAGTACTTAGAAAAATACGATCTTCCCAGACTGAATCAAGAACTGAAAAATCTATGTAGACCAATCACCATATGGAAATTGAACCGATCATCAAAAACCTACCAAAAAGTAAAAGTCCAGGACCAAATGGCTTCACCAGTGAATTCTACCAAACATTAAAAGATTTAATAACTATTCTCCTCAAACTCTTCCAAAAATCGAAGATAAGGTAATACTTCCTAACTCATTTTATGAGGTCAATATTACCCTGATAACAAAACCTGGTAAAGATAATGCAAAAAAAGAAAACTATAGATCAATATTTCTCATGAACACAGATGCAAAAATCATAAATAAGATACTAACAAACCAAATACAGCAACATATTAAAAAGATTATATACCATGATCCCAGGGGCACAGGGATGGTTCAACATGTGCAAATCAATTAATGTGATACACTACATAAACAAATTAAAAAATAAGAATCATATGATCATATCAATAGATGCTGAAAAAGCCGTTGACAAGAAACTGCACCCATTTATGATCAAAACACTTAACAAAGTCGATATGCAAGGAAAATACTTTAATAAAATAAAGGCCATATATGACAAGCTCTCAGCCATTATACTTAATGGTGAAAAACTAAAAGCATTCCCTCTAAGTTCAAGAACAGGGCAAATCTGTCCACTGTTACCACTGTTTTCCGATATAACATGAGATGTCCTAGCAAGTGCAATCAGGCAAGGGAAAGATATA
>NW_006429414.1:0-645 GCF_000325575.1 Pteropus alecto | reverse complement strand
ATATTTCTAAAGAATAGTCAACTCGATAATATGAAAACTTTAAAATTCGTTAAAAATGGGCAAAATGTTCATGGACAGTTCACAAAAGTGGATACATTAAAGACCAATGATAACATAAACAGATTCTCAATATCATCATTCATAAATTCAAAACGAAATACTACCACACATTATCTAAGATGGTTAAAATAAAAAGAAAGGACAGTGCCAAGTGTTGAAGCAATTGGAACATTTATAGATTGCTGATGGGAGTACAAAATGGTGCAATTACTTTAGAAGACAGTTTGCAGTTTCTTGTAGAGTTAAACATACACTTCCCATATGATCCACCAATTCTACTCCTAGGTATTTCCAAAAAAAAAATTAATAATAAGAACGTATGTCTATGCAAAGAATTGTATACAATGCTCATACCAACGCTTTTAATAACAGTCCTAAACTGAACACAGGTCCAAAAGCCTATCAAGAGGTACATGGATAAAATAATTGTGATCTATTAATATGATGGAATACACTTTAGCAATTGTAAGGAATGAACTGCTAATATACCTAATAAATGCCATGGACACTGACCTGGGAAGAAGCAGCTCGTCACAGAAGATTATGTAGCGTATGATGCTATTTAGGTGACATATTTAGACCAGG
>NW_006429413.1:0-837 GCF_000325575.1 Pteropus alecto | reverse complement strand
TAAACAAATGAGACTACATCAAACTAAAAAGTTTGGATACAACAAAGAAAAAAGATAACTTACTGAATGGGAGAAGATATTTGCCAATGATATATCTGACAAGGGGTTAATATCAAAAATTATAAAGAATTTATACAACTTAACACCCCCCCCAAAAGAAAACCCTAACAATCTAATTTTAAAATGGGCAGCGTGCCTGAATATATATTTCTCCAAAGAGGACAGATGTCCAATAGACATATGAAAAGATGCTCAAGGTCACTAATCATCAGAGAAATGCAAATTAAAACCACAATGAGATATCACCTGACACCTGTCAGAATGGCTATCATCAATAAATCAAAGAACAGCTAGTGTTGGCAAGGATGTGGAGAAAAGGGAACTCTCATACATTGATTGTGGGATTGCAAATTGGTACAGCCACTAATGAGAACGGTCTAGAGGTTTCTCAAAAAGTTAAAAATGGATATGCCTTTTGACCCAGCAATTGCACTTCTGGGTATTTATTCAAAGAAACTAAAATAATAATTCGTAAAGACCCAGGCACCCCAATATTCATGGCAGCACAATTTACAATAGCTAAGATATGGAAGCAACCCAAATGCCCATCAACAAATGATTGGATAAAGAAGTTATGGTTCATATATACAATGGAATATTTCTCAGTCATTAATAAAAAATGAAATCCTACTATTTGCAACGACATGGATGCAACTAGAGGTTATTATGCTGTGTGAAATAAATCAGACAGAGAAAGATAAATACTATATGATTTCACTCATATGAAGAATCTAAGGAACACAAAGGACAAACTAATCAAAAACAGACTCACAAATA
>NW_006429412.1:0-541 GCF_000325575.1 Pteropus alecto | reverse complement strand
TATGAACATTGGTGTGCAAATATATTTTTGGATATATTTTTGGGTTTTTCAAGTCTTTGGGGTAAATATCGGGTAGAGGGATTACTGGATCATATGCTAGAGGCATTCTTAGTTTTTTGAGGAGCCTCCATTCTGTTTTCCATAGTGGCTGTACCAATTTGCAGTCCCACCAGCAGTGTATAAGAGTTCCTTTTTCTCCGCATCCTCTCCAGCTTTTGTTATTACTTGTCCCATTGAGTATAGCTCTTCTAACAGGAGTGAGATGGTATCTCAGTGTGGTTTTGATTTGCATTTCCCTAATAGCTAGCAATGTTGAGCACCTTTTCAAATATGTGTTGGCCATTTGTATGTCCTATATGGAGAAGAGTCTGTTCAGGTCTTTTGCCCATTTTTGATTGGATCATTTGTTTTATTTGTTGTTATTGAGTTGTATGAGTTCTTTGCATATTTTGGATATTACACCCTTATTGGAGGTGTTGCTTTCAAATATATTTTTTTCCATTCGGTGGTTCTCTCTTTACCTTGTTGATGATTACTTTTG
>NW_006429411.1:0-574 GCF_000325575.1 Pteropus alecto | reverse complement strand
TTTAAAGAAATAGAACAAAAAATTATCACATTTGTTATGGAAACGCAAAAGAACCCAAATTGCCAAAGCAATCCTGAGAAAAAATGAAACTGGAGCCATTATTCTACCTAACTTCAAATTATTCTACAAAGCAACAATAATCAAAACAGCATGGTATTGGCAGCAAAACAAACACAAGGATCAGTGGAACAAAATCGAGAATCCAGAAGTAAACCCATATTTATATGGGCAAATAATTTTCAACAACAAAAGCCAAAAACATACAGTGGAGAAAGGAAAGCCTCTTCAATAAATGGTGCTGGAAAAATTGGAAAGCCATCTGAAAAAGAATGAAACTAGACTGTTGTCTATCACCACACATCAAAATTAACTCAAAATGGATTAATGACCTAAATATAAGAATATAAGCCCTGAAAAAAATGCATAAAAGAAAACACAGAAACTAAAGACAAGGATCTTGGACTTAAAGAGGATTTTATGAATTTGACCTCAAAGGCGAGGGAAGTAAAAGCAAAATAAATGAATGGGACTACATCGAACTATCTCCAAAAACAAGAATGACCCCAAATAAACA
>NW_006429410.1:0-1804 GCF_000325575.1 Pteropus alecto | reverse complement strand
ATATAATATATATATAAATGTATTTTGTAGATGATTAAGTAGTGGCACAAAGAAATTTTGTATGTTGTCTAAAGTAGTCTACCACTTAGGAAAAAAATCCAGGTCTTTTAACTGGAATAATGATAACTGGCATTGATTGCTAACAGTGTTTCAGGCATTGTGCTACGTCAAACAGAGAAAGACAAATGCCATGCCTTAGGAGGAATCAACAGTAGGTCAGAAGAAGCAGAAGATCGAATCAGCTATTCAGAAGATAAAGTAGCAGAAAACACCCAATCAGAACAGCAACAAGAAAAAAAAAATCCATTCTACTTATATGTGGAATCTAAAGAACAAAATAAACAAAACAGAAACAAACTCATAAATACAGAGAATATTTTGACGATTGCCAGAGGGGAGGGAGTTTAGGGGTGTGGGTGAAAAAGGGAAAGGGATTAAGAAGTATAAACTGGTAGTTACAAAATAGTCGTGAGGGTGCAAAGTATAGCATAAGAAATATAGTCAATAATATTGTAATAACTATGTACTAGACTTACAGGGCGATTGCTTTGTAAGGTATATAAATGTCTAATCACCATGTTGTACACCTGAAACATACAATGTAATATTGTATGCCAACTGTAACTTAGAAATAAAAAACAAATTATTTTTTTAAAGGATATAAGAATTGTAAAGGAGGAAAAAAATAAAACATTTCTAGGTTCCTTGCTTTACAGTGAGGGATATGAGAAAACTAATAAATCCTTTTCCCAACATTGGCAAATAACACAAATGATAGGACCTCTGATCTTAATTAACTGAAGTAGCTCACCCCAGGAATGGCCTGCTTTCTCTTCCAATGTGACAGCATTTCTCACTTCACACATGAAGGGACTGCGGGATACTGTCCCCGAGACAGCATTTCTTTGGCTAAGTTGGTACAGCTGTTTTCTTCTGAGGGATTTTCAGTCAGCTACATGTGTTTCTGAAATAATGGAATAAGTGGCCTCTAGGGTGAAGAACCTTTCTTTATACCATTCTCCAAATTGACACCTAAGGAGGAACATATTTCTCCTATAGAAATCATCAATCTCAGAAAAGGCATCCTGGTTATGCAACCTCCCTCAAATGAGCAAGGGACTGTGTGTCTCTAGACTGAAGAAATAAAGGGAGGAGGTGCTTTTACTAGAGCTGGGGACCAGGGTCATCCCAAAAGAACTGGAAGCATGGTGGACCTGTCTCGTGGGAGCAGGATTCATGCAGGAGACATAGCTGCTGCCAAAGTAGGAGGCCAAAAACAAGTGAGAAAAAAAAAAATACCTCGCCTTCTTCATTCTCCTTACCTCTAATGCCTTCCACCTACTGGATTTAGCTGGACACCAGCTGAAGAGAAAGCATGGGAAACAGCCTGCAGGGTTTGGCCCAGTAGGTGGAAGGCATTAGAGGGAAGGAGAATGGACGAGGTATTTTTTTTTTTCTCACTTGTTTTTGGCCTCCTACAGCTTCTTTGGCAGCAGCTATGTCTCCTGCATGAATCCTGCTCCCACGAGACAGGTCCACCATGCTTCCAGTTCTTTTGGGATGACCCTGGTTCCCAGCTCTAGTAAAAGCACCTCCTCCCTTTATTTCTTCAGTCTAGTGGTTGTGGCTTCCCGCTGTTATTAATCCCTGGGTTATCTCCTTGTTACTGGTGTGGTGTTTCAAGAGCCCCTCATCTCTGTAACTGCTTTGCTGTTTAAAATTTCCTTTGTAGTAAAGACTTAAAGGGGTTTCTATTTCCCCAGTAAGACTGACTACACAGAAAACTGTTGGTATTTGTAAATTC
>NW_006429409.1:0-425 GCF_000325575.1 Pteropus alecto | reverse complement strand
AGTTCCTTTCACTTAATAGTTTGAATATCTGATTCTACTCCTTTCCAGATTGTAAAATTTGTGCTGAGAAGTCCGATGATAATCTAATTGGTTTACTTTTATAAGTTACCGTCTTCTCCCTGGCTGCCCTTACAATTTCAATACAATTTGTCTTAGTGAATGTCTTTTTGGGTTGAGGTAATTGGATGTTCTATTAAATTCTTGAATTCCAAGTGCAGTTCATTCCTTAGATTTGGGAAATTCTCATCAACTATTTGTCTGAAAATGCTTTCTAGTCCCTGCTCCTTTTCCTCACCTTTGATAATGACCATTATTTTTAAGTTTCCTCTCCTGATGGTATCAGTTAGTTATTGTATTTCTCGTTCATTCTTTTTCATTCTTTAGTTTCTGTCTTCTTCCTTGTGATTTATTTCTAGATTTCTGTC
>NW_006429408.1:0-935 GCF_000325575.1 Pteropus alecto | reverse complement strand
AACAGCCTTTGAGAGCATACTTGGTTTGGTCTATTTTATACAGGCCATAACAACCCCGCATGGGTACAACTTGTATTTCCCAGCACCCGACCCAACTGGAATCCCAACACAGATCAAGGTAAGGAGGCTCTCCTGAGGTACTGCCAAGGCCTCCGGGCAGCGGCTCGCCGACCAGTCAATTTATCCAAGGTAAGTGAGGTTATTCAGACTGCAGTAGACTAAAGATGAGTCACCTGCAGCATTTTTAGAGAGGTTACTAGAATCTTATAGACTGTATACTCCCATTGACCCGGAGAACCCAAATAATCGACGAGCCATTAATCTAGCCTTTGTTAGTCAGTCGGCCCCAGATATCAGAAAGAAATTACAAAAACTAGAAGGATTTGAGGGAGAGAACTTATCTAAGCTTCTCGAGATTGCCCAGAAGGTGTTCAACAACAGGAATTTAAGAACTCATCCACATTGTTTGACAAAGCCCTGAGCCGGGACCTCGTTGACTTTTGTCAGACATCCAGAGACTGTTCTTCTACAATATGTCGATGATTTACTCTTAGCTGCTACAATAGATGTAGAATGTAAGCGGGCCACTGAAGATTTATTACAAGAATTAGAGGCTAAGAGATACCGGGTGTCCGGTAAGAAAGCTCAACTCTGCACCTCCCAGGCAACATATTTAGGGTATAAGTTGCAAGGAGGTCACTGGACTCTGTCATCAAGCAGAATTGAGGCTATTTTAAAAATACCCCAACCCACCACTAAGCGGCAGGTCAGAGAGTTTCTCGGAGTTGTAGGCTACTGTAGGCTCTGGATTCCAGGGTTTGCAGAGTTAGCCAAGCCCCTGTATACCAGCACTAGGGGAAGTCTGAGGACTTGAACTGGGGAAAAGAAGAAAAAGAGGCGTTTGAAGCCCTAAAAACAGCCTTGACTACAGCCCC
>NW_006429407.1:0-507 GCF_000325575.1 Pteropus alecto | reverse complement strand
AATTTCCATACTGCTGATTGGGCTATTTAGATTTTCCAGTTATTCTTGATTCAGTCAGTCTAGGAAAGTTGTATTTTTCTAAGTACTGGTCTATTTCTTCTAGGTTATTGAATTTGGTGTTATATACTTTTTCATAGAATTCTTGGATGATCCTTTGTATTTCTGCAATGTCAGTCATAATTTCCCCTCTTTTATCCTGATTTTGTTTATTTGTATCCTTCCTGTTTTTTCTTTAGTGAGTCTAGCCAGGGGTTTGTCAATTTTATTAACCTTCGCAAAGAAACAGCCCTTTACTGCATTTATTCTATTGTTTTTTTTTTGGAGGGGGGTTCAATTTCATTTATTTCTGCTCTAATTTTGATGATTTCTTTCCTTCTGCTGACGTTAGACTTCATTTGTTCTTCCTTTTGTAGTTTTTTAAGATGAAGCATTAAGTTGTCTATTTGGGCTCATTCTTGTTTTTGGAGGTAGCCCTATAATGACATGAACTTTCCTCTTATGACCGCT
>NW_006429406.1:0-993 GCF_000325575.1 Pteropus alecto | reverse complement strand
ATTAAAGTTCTTTTATTTGAATCATGGAAATAAATGCTTATCCTTTTGGGGGACAGTCATTCGCCATTTTTTATCTTTTGAATGTAGAGTCAAAATACTTCTCTTTTTAGTTAAAAAGAATTGTGTCAGCATAACCTCAGGTGGTATATATTTATTTACCCAAAAATAATTTTACAAATGTTTGTTCAAAACTTTTTTTAACTTATTTTTTCTAGAGCAAAAGAAAACTGAAGCAAAAAAAGGCACTCTTGGTGAAATGTATTAAGACTTTGGAGAACATCTACACCATACAACACTACAGAGCTTCTCAAGACAATTAGATCTGCTTCACTTAAGGCATTATAAATTTCCTGATATGTGAGAAAGAATGTATATGTATGTTAAATCAAAACTGTGCTTTTATAGAACAAAAAGAATAGCAGGCCATAATTTCACATAATCTGTTGCATGTACATGTCTTTAGTGGGTGCTTATTCATAGCACAATATCTGGGAGTATGCGGATTAGAAGAAAATACTGACATCCTCACTTTCATCTTTCACCTTTATCCTGAATTCTTGAGATATCTGAATCTTAAGGGATTTTTCCCCAAGTTTTTTAGTTTAGTCAAAAACTAGTTTTACTGTTTTTAAGAGTAAAAAATTTAAAAATGGTCTATAATTCCACTACCTAAATAGCCCTCATTAATTTTAAAATAATTTTAGACTTAAAAAATTAGCAAAAATAGTACGGAATCCCATATTTCCTTCACTCAGATTCCCCTAATTTTACCAGCTGACATAACCATAAAACACTTACCAAGCCAGGAAATTGTCATTGGTTCAATGCTAATAACTGAGCTCCAAATCTTATTCAGTTTTCACTAGTTTTTACCCTAATGTCCTTTATCTATTCCTGCATCCTGCATCATATGTAGTAGGGTGTCTCTTCAGCTTTCAAAGTCGTTTCCTCAGTTCACCCTTGTTTTTCATGATTTTGACACTTTGGATGAGT
>NW_006429405.1:0-341 GCF_000325575.1 Pteropus alecto | reverse complement strand
CCAGAAGGCATTTTGGGGCTAAAAGTAACTTATACGAGGAAATAAGTGAGCAGAAAATTGGATACCAGTTTAGGACAGCCGCTTATACCTGTGCAGTGAAGACCCCAATGACCTTCAACTCACCTGACTTTATTATACCATCATTATAATGTGATGCATATGTCCAGAAGTTCATTAATATCATAACCAACTGATTTCTGGGAACAAACATGTGCAGAAAGCAAACAATGATTCACTGGGTCTTGTCAAGCTTAGTTATCAATCAAGGAAGCCCACTCCTCTAAGGAAAGTGACCGCCCACAGCACACAGGGGTAAAACCCCAAAGACATCGTTACTGGAC
>NW_006429404.1:0-279 GCF_000325575.1 Pteropus alecto | reverse complement strand
TATATTTTGGATATCAGGCCCTTATCAGAAGTGTTCCTAGTATATATATTTTTCCATTCGGATGGTTGTCTCTTTACCTTGTTGACGACTTCTTTCACTGAGCGAAAACTTTTTAGTTTGATGTAGTCCCTTCATTTATTTTAGCTTTTACTTCCCTTGTTTGAGGTCAAATTCACAAAATCCTCTTTAAGTCCAACATCCTTGAATTTAGTTCCTATTTTTTTCTATGCATTTTATTGTTCCGGGTCTTATATTCAGGTTCTTAATCCATTTTCAGTT
>NW_006429403.1:0-1624 GCF_000325575.1 Pteropus alecto | reverse complement strand
CATCCATCCATCCATCCATCCATCTATCCACCTACCCATCTTCCATCCATCCATCCATCCATTCACCCATCCATCTACCCATCCATCCATCCATCCATCCATCCATCCATCCATCCATCCCCACTCATCCCCATCCACCCATCCACCCTCCACCTACCCACCCACCCATCCATCCATCCACCCATCCATCCACCCACCCATCCATCCATCCATCCATCCATCCATCCATCCATCCATCCATCCATCCATCCATCTGTCCCATGTGTTCTGCGGGCACCCCATCCCCACTGCTCCATCGTCTGCATGGGGAGGGACCCCGGGACAGACACCCCTGCAGCCCTCGGCTTACAGATGAGGAAATGGCACAAACACATCCGTCTGCAGCCGCCTTGGCCGGCCAGCTTCCTCTTGCGATGCCTTCTGGTCCTTCGTCTTAAGTTCAACGGAAACGAGCCTGGCTCCCCAAACATGTCTCCTGATTTCCTAGTTTTGATTATTCTTTCCTCTCCATTATCGTGTACCTTCACCCAAAGTGTCACTTAGATTTAGTAAGACACATGGGGACAGGAAACTTAAGACTGATTAAGTATATTTTGCAGAATTTATTTAAAAAAATTCTTAACATAATTTTAGAAATTGTAAATTAGTGCCTATGTGCAACCACAGTGCACTAAATTTGGTTAAATCTTATTTATGCGTTTTAGAAATAAGTGCTCCAAACTTTATTTGCATTTTGTTCAAATTAGTTGAAAAACTTTAAGCAATATTCACAGAATGAAACAACAAAAAGATTTAGGTTTTAAAGCTTTTAATTAATTGTACTTATTGAAAACAAAACTGGCAAAAGGCTTGCACTAGAAGTCGTTCCTACAAAGGCAAGTAAGAAATCTTATTTTAATTCTAGAATTACATGTTTGAATATGTTAACTTACGTAAAGAAGAGCTGGATAAAGTTTCAAATTTTAATTAGATAGATTTATATTTTGTACTAGAATATTTTCAAATTGACATGGTTGAGGCTCTGACTTATCAAAAATGAATAAATTCCCAAAAAGGAAGAATGTATTTTAAACATACAGATACAGGTGCACATAGAGAATCTCTCTATATATCATTTGCAGGTAAGAACAGAGCTTTATTTTAAAGCCTGTGCACAGGTGCACAGGTGCGGCTCATGCTAAGGGTCCCTCTTCCTGTTCTCTCATCTGCTGCCTGCTCTGGGCTTCCGTCACCTGCGGCTTTAGGCTTCTGTATCAATTTACATAATAAACGTGGAGGCGGCTCACTGTTAGTAGAAGCACTGGCTTACTCATAACTCTCGTCTCTTCCAGGCATCCGTTGCTTCCTCATTTTCTCATAAAAAATTATACTGGCCAACGACTATCTTAAGTATTTATACCTGTGAAGTATGTACCGCAGAAAAGGGCAGGAGAGAATTACGAGGTCATTGAACTTTGGTGAACGAGATGGGTTGTCCTACAACCCAATTAAAAGTAACGAAGGAAGCAAGTGACACCTGGAGAATTGAATAAGTGGATCCCGTGTCATCAAGGGCTGTTCCAACTCTCTGTCTCTGTCTCTCTGGCTCTGTCTCTCTCTCTCTCATTCTCTCTCTCTCTCTCTC
>NW_006429402.1:0-675 GCF_000325575.1 Pteropus alecto | reverse complement strand
AGGAAGCACAAAGAGTCCCAAAGAAGAGGAATTCACACAGACCTACACCAAGAAATATCATAATTAAAATGCCAAAGGTCAAAGACAGAGAATCTAAAAAGCAACAAGAGAAAGGAAGCTAGCTACTTACAAGGGTACCCCCATATGAATGTCTGCTGACTTTTCAATGGAAACTTTGTAGGCCAGGAGGGAGTGGCAAGAAATATTCAAAGTTATGAAAAACAAGAATCTACAACTATGAATACTCCACCCAGCAAGACTTTTGATTAAAATGGAAGGTGAGATTAAGAGCTTCCCAGACAGGAAAAAGCTTAAGGAATTTATCACCAACAAGCCAGCATTACAAGAAATGTTAAAGGGTCTTCTGTAAAAAGAGAAGGGGTAAAAAAGAAAATAGAAATAACAAATATGAATAATAAAACGGCGGTAACAATGAACCTATCAGTAATCACTTTAAATGTAAATGGATTAAATGCTCCAATCAAAAGACAAAAGGTGACTAAATGGATAAGAAAACAAGACCCATACATATGCTGTCTACAAGAGACTCACTTCAGATCAAATGACACTCTCAGACTGAAAGTTAAGGGATGGAAAAAGATATTTCATGCAAACAGAAATGAAAACAAAGCCGGGGTAGCAATATTTGTATCAGATAAAACAGACTTTAAAACA
>NW_006429401.1:0-666 GCF_000325575.1 Pteropus alecto | reverse complement strand
TTTTTGATACATGTTTTTTCTTCTTAAAGAAGCTCTCCAACATTTCCTATAATTCTGGCCTGGTGGTGATAAATTCCTCTAGCTTATTTTTGTCTGGGAAGCTCTTTATCTGTCTTCAACCCTAAATGGTAGCTTTGCTGGATAAATTATTCTTGGTTGTATATCCTGGGTCTTCATCCTGTTGAATATTTTTTACCAAGTCCTTCTGTTCTGCAGAGTTTCTTTTGAGAAATCAGCTGCCAGCCTTATAAGTAACTATCTGTTTTTCCCTTGCTGCTTTCAATATTCTTTCTTTGTATTTAAGCTTTGGCATTTTAATTATGATGTGTCTTGGTGTAGGCTTTTTTTTTCCCCCCTCTTTAATTCCCTCCCCCCCACTTCCACCCCTGACCTATGGATGTTGCCGTCTTCCCTTAAGAACTGGATCTCTGAAGGCGGGGTGTCTCCTCCCACATTCTCGTGGCATGTACCCAGGGCCTGGGGCCCCCCAGGTTATGATTCGGGGCTCCACCTGGGACGCAAATCCAGGACCTTGTGTGTGTAAAGCAGACATGCTAACCACTACACTATGGAGCCACCCCTTGGTGTGGGCCTCTTTGGATCCTTGATTTTGAGGATTCTCTGAGCTTCGTGGGGTTTTATGTCCATATCCTTCACCAGGTTAGG
>NW_006429400.1:0-485 GCF_000325575.1 Pteropus alecto | reverse complement strand
ACGGATGACGGATGCACGCCCTCACCTGTGCACACGGATGACGGATGCACACACCGCACGCCATGCACACACGGATGACGGATGCACGCACCGCACGCCACACGCACACACGGATGACGGATGCATACCCTCACATGCACACGGATGACGGATGCACATACCGCACGCCACGCACACACGGATGACGGATGCACGCACCGCACGCCACGCGCACACACGGATGACGGATGCACACCCTCACGTGCACACAGATGACGGATGCACGCACCACACGCCACGCGCACACGGATGACGGATGCACACACCGCACGCCACACGCACACGGATGACGGACGCACACCCTCACGCGCACACAGAGTTTAAAGACGACGAAGAACGTGTTTCAAAACCGCGATGACTGCTGGGCGTCAGGATCAGAAACGGTTTTCACGGGTCTCTGTTCTTTTCCATGTTTTCCAAATTCTCTACGTACACCTAGTCCTTGC
>NW_006429399.1:0-312 GCF_000325575.1 Pteropus alecto | reverse complement strand
GCAATTGCTGGGTCAAAAGGTATATCCATTTTTGACTTTTTGAGGAACCTCAAGACTATTTTCCAAAGCCGATGAAACAACTTGCAATCCCATCAACAATGTATGAGGGTTCCCTTTTCTCCGCATCCTTGCCAACACTTGTTCTTTGATTTATTTATGGTAGCCATTCTGACAGGTGATATCTCAGATCCTCTGGCTACTGATAAAGGTCATCAGCCCATTGTTAAGCAGAAATGGTGTTAAGTCAGCAGGGCCCTTAGAGTCTGGGGGTGGGGAGGGGACTTTAAGCCAAAGGTCTTCCTTTTTACTCTT
>NW_006429398.1:0-211 GCF_000325575.1 Pteropus alecto | reverse complement strand
ATGACAAAGGAGGCAAGAATATATAATAGGGCAAATACCATCTCTTTAACCCATTTCCCGTTTGCCCCGAGAATACTCACCTACAGCACTTGTGGCTGCAGTGTTTACCTTGAGATAACTCACAGATTACAGTCTTAACCTTACCCTCAAAGTTTTCCATGAAATATCTTGCTTTCATTATTATTATTGCATTGCTCTAGTATAGCTATAA
>NW_006429397.1:0-1612 GCF_000325575.1 Pteropus alecto | reverse complement strand
GTGACCAGAAAGTCGTGAAACGGGGACTGGAGACCGTTAGAGTTCTTATTCTTTGTGCCATCCCCATAGGCCCTCTCATGAGAGGCTGAGAGCTGGGCACCAGCTGGGGTGCACCTGTACAGTACAGTTGGCCCATCCAATCTGAAACCTGCCCAACATCCGCCCTGGAATATTCTCCTATAGGAGCCCACATTCACTTCTAATTGTCTCTCAGAATTTCAAACTGTTGATATACTTTTTTCTTTCACTAGAAATACACCGAGTTCCTGATGGGAACAAAATAGAGAATTGAGAAATGTTAAGTACTTTAAAATACACTATATATTATGTTACGAATTGTATTTTGTTATTGAGAGCTTCTGTCATTATGTGATTTTGGAGAGGGTTGGGTTCTTTTACATGAGTTTTTTCTTTTCCCCTCTTGTTCTCTGGGGAGCCTGTAGTACTTAAAACTGTGTTGTATAATAGATAGTATAATCACAGCAAATTAAATGTGCTTCTGCCGAGTTGTGTTTTATGTTAATGCCATTGTGGGGTAGCAGCTGCTTGGGAAGGAAGCTATAGATTGGCAGGGGATGTGGGTTTCCAGCACAGCCAAGTGCCCATAGCTACAGGTTCTGTGCCACAAGCAATGTGTGGACCCGGGAGGGAGTTAGTGCTTTGGACAGAGCGGGATAGGTGCGCCATGAGCTGAGCTGGGACAGAGTCACGTTGATTTCCAGGACGATAGCCAAAGACATCTTTCCTAAAGACCCTTGAAAAAAATAGGTTCAGGCAAGGATCTTGGTTCGGTTGAGCCCAGACCCATGGCTCTGAGAGCAAAGTGACTTCCCTAGCATGTGACAGGAGTATTAACCAGTTCCAAGGACCCTAAAGCAACCAGCAGCTAAATCCTCAAAATCAAAAGGGGCCAGTGGAATTGTTTGGAGAATTGTAAAAAATCCATAAGGATACAGCCCCTTTCTGCTAGACAGCCTTGGAGGTTGAAGAACCCCCGAGGGCAGAAATCATAGCAACGGCCAAGAGGAAATTACCTTGATAGGACGAAGAAAGGAGTAAACCCAGCCCTGAGCCAGGAAGGAGAAATGGGCCAGACTGATGGCTCAGCCAGCCAGGCCCACCGGTGATGCTCTGAGTGGTGGACCACAGGAGACCAAAGACATCCCCGTGCAGAGGATATTCTGGAGGACAAAACCAGAATATATTTGAATTGAGCAACTACTTACCAGCCACCATGCTGATGAGTATTTTTCTGTATAGTTCTCACCTTCTTATTAGCCTGTTTTGTAGGCAGAGAAACTGAGTTTTGGGGAGATTAACTTGGCAGTCACATACGTAATAACTGGCTGTGCCAGAATCCCATCTGCAGTTTCCACGCTACTTTCAGTGGAGAGGTGAGTTAGGTAGAAAAGGCGGGAGGAAGGAAGGCCAGTAGCCAAGCAGAGAAATAGAAAGGTAACCAAGAGCCCCAGAGATTCGTAGGTGTAGAAATAGCGTGGCAAAGCTTTTTCCATGACGCTGCAGGAGTGTGTATACTACCGTGATGCATATGATACATTAAAGCCAAAAATGGTGGCAAAAGTAGCAAAATTCTATGTAGAGTCTGCTCAGG
>NW_006429396.1:0-778 GCF_000325575.1 Pteropus alecto | reverse complement strand
TTCTACTTACTTGGGGTTTTGTTTGTCCCTCTTTTCCCACTTTCTTTAAGTGTAAATTTGATTGTTCACGTGAGATTTTTCCTGTTTCTTGATGAAGGCCTCTACAGTTATAAACGTTGGTTTTATAACTGGTTTTGTTGGATCCATAAATTTTGTAAGATTGTGTTTTCAGTTTCATTTGTCTCGAGGTAGTTTTTGACTTCCTGTTAGATTCCCTCTTTGATCTATCGTTTTGAAGCATGTTGTTTAATCACATATTTATGTTTCTTTTTCGTTTTCTTCCTGTTGTTGAGTTCTAATTCCATGTTATTGTAGTCAGAAAATATGCTTGATATATATTCGATCTTCTTGAATTTACTGAGGCTCGTTTTGTGACCTAGTATGTGATCTATCCCGGAAAATGTTCTATGTGTACTTCAGAGAAATGTGTACTCTACAGTTTTTGAATGAAATGCTCTAGAATGGTCTATTAAGTCAAACCGGTTTAACGTGGCTTTGATGAATTGTCCCCTTTATCATTATAGAATATCCATCTTTGTCTCTTGTTACCTTTTTCATCTTGAAATCTATTTTGTTTCATATAGGTATGGCTACCCCTGCTTTTCCCTGGATGCCATTTGCTTGAAGTATCATCTTCCATACCTTTGAGCTTATGTTTTTCTTTGTAGCTGAGATGAGTCTTCTGAAGGCAACATAGACTTGGGTCTTGTATTTTAATGCATCCTACTACTCTGTGCCTTTTAATTGGTAAGTTCAGTCCATTTACATTTAGGGTGAT
>NW_006429395.1:0-275 GCF_000325575.1 Pteropus alecto | reverse complement strand
TCTTTTCTCCACTTTATAATGTTGGCCTGAATGGGACTTCATCTAGTGCTTTGTTGGCAGGTGTTACCTTTAGTTGGTTTGTATTTTCTGGGTACAGCTTTGCCCTCATCTTTATTTTGAAACTTTCTTTGTTATCTTGTTTGAAATATGATAAGCTTTTGTTTTCTGCAAGTCTCCCCTGCATGACTCTCAGCTGTGTGTCCCTTCCCTGCTACCAGGGTCTCTCTTCCGCACTCTTTGCTATTATTTCTGGGCTATTATCACAGTTTCCACAG
>NW_006429394.1:0-1853 GCF_000325575.1 Pteropus alecto | reverse complement strand
CTGCAAGCTGGAAATTCATGAAAAACAGTAATGTGATACCAGTCCAAGCCTGAGGCCTGACATCCAGCAGAGCCAGTGGTGTAAGTCCTAGTCAGAGGCAGAGCCCAAGAATCAGAAGCGCTGCTGTTTAAATCTTGCTGAAGACTTTTTAGATAGAACTCCAATGACATGGTTCATAAAAAAAAGATAAGATGTATCTCATTAAAACTGAAAACTTCTGCTCTATGAATGACACTGTTGAAAGAATGAGAAGGCAAGCCACAGATTGGGAGAACAATTTTGCAAAAGATTTATTTAATAAAGGTTGCTATCCAAATTGAATAAAGGACACTTTAAATTCAACAATAAGAAAACAAATCACCGCAAAGAAACATGAGCACAATATCTGAACAGACACCTCAACCAAATAAGATGGTAAATAACCATATAAAAAGATGCTCAACATAATAGAGAATTGAAATTTAAAATAACAAAGGGATACTAATACACATCCCTTTGAATGGCTAAAATTGAAAAACTTTCGATGCCAAATGCTGACAACGATGTGGAACTACAGGAAGTCTCTTTCATTGCTGATGAGAATGCAAAATGTTGCAGCCTCCATGTCTTGGCTATTGTAAATAATGCTGCAATGAACATAAGGGCACACATCTCTTTTCAAATTAGTGTTTTGAATTTCTTCGAATAAATACCCAAAAGTGGGATTGCTGGGTCATATGGTAGTTCTATTTTTTCATTTTTTTGGAGAACCCTCCATACTGTTTTCCACAGTGGCTGTGCCAATTTACAATCCTGCCAATAGTGCATGAAGGTTTCCTTTTTTCCACATCCTTGCCAATACTTGTTGCTAGTTGATTTATTGATGATAGTCATTCTCACAGGTGTGAGGTGATATCTCATTGTGGTTTTAATTTGCATTTCTTTGATGATTAGGGAAGTTGAGCATCCTTTCATACGTCTATTGGCCATCTATATTTCCTCTTTGGAAAAATGTCTATTCATGTCCTCTGCCTGGTTTTTAATCAGATTTTGTTTGTTTTTTGGTGTTAAGTTGTATGAATTTCTTATATATTTTGGATATTAACCCCTTGTTGGATGTATCATTAGCAAATATTTTCTTCCATTCAGTATGTTGTCTTATTGTTTTGTCGATGGTTTCTTTTGCTGTGCAAAACCTCTTTAATTTGATGTCCATCAATAGATAAATGAGTAAAGAAGATGTGGTGCATATAAACAATGTAATATTACTCAGCTATAAAGAATAGAATCTTGCCATTTACAACAACATGGATGGACCTAGGGGGTATTATGCTAAGGGAAATTAGCCATAGAAAGACAAACACCATATGATTTCACTTACATGTGAAATCTAAAAAACAAAATAAACAAAACTGAAACAAAAGAGAAAGGAATTAAGTTGTACAAATTGCCAGTTATAAAAACAGTCACAGAATATAAAGTATGACATACAAAATATAGTCAATAGTATGGTAATAACTATGTATACTGTCAGATGGGTACTAGACTATTCAGTGATCACTTCGTAAGTTATCTAAATGTCTAAACAAAATGTTATACACCTGGAACTGATATAATGTATGTTAATTGTAACCGAATTTTTTTTTAGCTTTTAAAGATGTTACAGCCACTTCATAAAACAGTTTGGCAGTTCTTTATAAAATTAAACATGCTCTTAACAGTAGAATCCAGCAATCACACTCTTTGGTATTTACCCAAATGAGTTAAAAAATTGTCCACAAAAAAATCTGAATACAAATCTTTATAGCAAATTTATTTATAATTGTCAGAACTTTGAGGCAATCAAGATGTCCTCAATAGGTGAATGGATAACA
>NW_006429393.1:0-1408 GCF_000325575.1 Pteropus alecto | reverse complement strand
GAAGATTTCAACCATTATTTCTTTGAGCACCTTTTGTGTTCCTTCCCCTAACCTCATTCTATTCTCCTTCTGGGACTCTTTTAATACATCAGTTGGTCCCCTTGACAGTGTCCCATAGGTTCTTAAGTATATTCACTCTTTTAATTCTTTTTACTTTTTTTTCTCTATTCGAATGAATTCCTGTCTTTGAGTTTGCTGGTACATTCTTCCACTTGATTTGATCTGCCATCAAACACTTGTCTCGAATTTTTAGTTCAATTATTGTGTTCTTTAGGTCTGTGATTTCTCTTTGGTGCTTTTAAATATTTTCTGTCTCTTCATCAAAATTCTCACTTTGTTCCTGCATTATTCTCCTGACCTTGGTGAACATCTTTATAAGCATTATTTTAAACTCTATCAGGTATATCACTTATACCAATTTTATTAAATTCTGTTTCTGGAGTTTTATCTAATTCTTTTGTTTGGAACATAATCTTTTGTTTCTTCATTTTCCTTGAGTCTGCATTGCTGTTTTCACATTAGATAAAAGAGCCACCTTTCCCAGTCTTGACAAAGTGGCCTCATTTAGGAGATGAACTTCATCAGTCAGCTTGGCCTGAGCTCTTGATTGTCTCTCAGACCTTTGTGTTTATACAAGCCACCTTCTTTGTTCTTGGTGCCTCTCAGTAGTTGAGAGTGTGCAAAGACCCATCAGTGTCGCAAAGGGGAGGATTGCATTCAGGACCCAGATGCAGATTGGTTGAAATATGGACACTCAGCAACAGGGAAAATGAGTGAATAGTTAGGCCCCTTCCAGGGATAAACTGTAGATGAACATTTCTGTGTTTCCTCTGTGCTTTTGTAGCCACGAGAGATGGTTGCTCTTGCATCTATTAAGAATTGCTAATTTTCTGGCTACATTTCTGTGAGATTCATGAAATCTAAGCCATTGGCTGTCGGAGAGGTGTTTCACGGGTTCATGCCTAGGGCATCGACCACAAAGGTTAGGAGAGCAAACATGCATTAAATCTCCCTCTGGAAGCATACTAGCAAGCAAGGTGGACTGAGCTAGAGCGAGTTAGAGTGGGCTAGAGCAGAGGAAGTGTCCACAGGCTTCTCTTGTTTCTGGAGAACATCTCATTCAGCCCCTAGATCCATGCTCAATTACAAGCTTGACCCTCAGGCAACAGCCTTTAAAATATGCAAATAGACCCCTTCATACAAAGGCTAAGAAATAGGTGTTTCTGTTTGCTCCCTCTGCTCTGAGCTTTGCAGGATAGCTGCTTAAGAATCATTTGTTTGTTTTTCAGGGACAGTTCTGTGGGATTGGTGAATAAAAGCCTTGTTAACTATCAAAACCAGGTGATTTAGGAATCCATTTTTCAATCATCAGGCACTAAAATCAGGACATTAGACATGTGACAACTAT
>NW_006429392.1:0-403 GCF_000325575.1 Pteropus alecto | reverse complement strand
TTGAATGAATATGTGTAATTTAATTGGCACAATGCTTGACCCATAATGAGCACTGGGTCGTCATTGTCTCCATCATCATCACCACCATCTTAGTCACCATAATCGTCACCACCATCATCACCATCACCATTATCATCGCCATCACCATCACCATCACCATTACCATCACCACCATCACTGCCATCACCACCATCCCCATTACTATCACCACCACCATCACCACCACTATCATCCCCATCCCCATCACCATCACCATCACCACCATCACAGCCATCACCGCCATCATCACCATCACCATTATCATCACCATCACCATCACCATCCTGCCACCAACACTGTCACCACCACCATTACCATCACCACCACCGCCATCACCACCATCACCATCACCGTCACCGTCACC
>NW_006429391.1:0-634 GCF_000325575.1 Pteropus alecto | reverse complement strand
CCAATAAAATTGAGCAACAGACTTGAACAAACTCATCACAAAAGAAAATACCCAGAAGGCCAATAGACATACAAATTTGTTCAACTTCATTAGTAATTAGAGAAATAAAAATTCAAACCACAATAAAATGTTACTACATATTCATTAAAATGTTTAATACAAAAAAAAAAAACCCTTATATATCAAGTATTGGCAAGGTTGTAGAATAAGCAGTACTCTTTTTTTGCTTATTTTATTATTTTTTTAATTTTTAAATAAAATTTATCGAGGTGACATTGGTTAATAAAATTATATAGGTTTTAAGTGTACAGTTTGATAATATTTAATCAGTATGTTCACTATGTGTTCCACTACCTAAAGTCAAATCTCCTTCTGTCATCACACATATGACTTCCATTACCTTTATTTACTTCCCTCCTTCTGCTTTCCCTCTGGTAACCACTAAACTATTGTCTGTGCCTATGAAGTTTTGTTTGTCTTGTTTATTTGTTGCTTTCAGTTTTATATCCCACATATGAGTGAAATCATATGGTTCTCAACTTTTTCTCTCCGACTTATTTTACTTAGCATGATAATCTCAAGATTTACCTGTGTTATTTCGGCAAATGTCAGTATTTCATCTTTTCTTATGGCT
>NW_006429390.1:0-540 GCF_000325575.1 Pteropus alecto | reverse complement strand
GGTATGTTACATTTGGTGGACTGTGGTCTGAAAATTTTCAATGGAATCTTTCCTAAATAAGCAATTCACATATGTGATATCTGTCTCCTCTCTTCTGCCAACACTTGGTTACTCACCGTATTCAGCCCCAAACAAGAATTAACCCAGGTGCTGGCGATCAATGTTCAGAACTTTCCTTTGAGTATGCTCACAATGTTCTGAGAGCCAATGTGAGTCGCCTCGCTTCCTCTTGGTGCTTCAGTTATCGGGCCATGGGACTTACAGAAAGGCAGTGTGATAAGCTGAATGGGAAATATTTTGCTCCTTCTTTCCTCTCTAATCCAGACCAACTTGATTCCTGTAGGAAATGCAGCAGCTCAGAATGTCTCCACGGTCTGAGTAACATTCAAATACATCTTTTCATGGTATTTACCAGATGAATTGACTAGATAAACCCCAAGCTAGATGGGAAATAGCTATGACGAGAACTAGCAATTGCCCACATTAGTAACATGCTGCTGTACAAAGAAGTGGTAGGAGCAGAAGCTCGAGAGACAGGCT
>NW_006429389.1:0-598 GCF_000325575.1 Pteropus alecto | reverse complement strand
GAGGAAACCGTCAAGAAACTGAAGACAACCTTCTGAATGGGAGAAGATGTCGCCAATGACACATCTGATGAGGGGTTACTATCCAAAACATCTGAAGAACTCATACAACTCAACACTGAAACCCCCAAACAATCCAATTAAAAAATGAACAGAGGGCCCGAATAGCCATTTCTTCAAAGAGGGCATATGAATGGCCAACAGACACATGAAAAGACGGTCAACATCACTAATCATCAAATGAAAACCACAGTGAGACATCACCTCACACCTGTTAGAATGGCCATCACCAATACATCAACAAACAACAAGTGTTGGCAAGGATGTGGAGAAAAGGGAACCCTCGTGCACTGTTGGTGGGACTGCAAACTGGTACAGCCACTATGGAAAACAGTATGGAGGTTCCTCAAAAACTTAAAAATAGAACAAGCATATGACCCAGCAATTCCACTTCTAAGTATTTATCTGAAGAAATCCGAAACACGAATTTGAGAAGATATATGCACCCCTATGTTCACTGCTGCATTACTTACAATAGCCAATATATGGAAGCAAACTAAGTGTCCCTCGATAGATAAATGGATAAAGAAGTGGGGTGTGT
>NW_006429388.1:247912-249474 GCF_000325575.1 Pteropus alecto | reverse complement strand
CAAAGTTGGAGGTATCACAGTACCTGATATCAAACCATACTACAAGGTGCAGTAATCAAAACTGCATGGTACTGGAATAAAAACAGATACATTGATCGATGGAACAGAATAGAGAGACCAGAAATAATCCACGCCTATATGCTCACTTAATATATGACGAAGGAGGTAAGAATATACAATGGGGTAAAGACAGTCTCTTCAATAAATATTGTTGGGAAAATTGGAGAGATACATGCAATCAAAAAGAAGCTGGACTGCCTTCTTACACTGTATACAAGAATAAAGTCAAAATTGAATCAAGTCTTACTTGTAAGACCAAAAACCATAAGACTTCTAGAAGAAAACATAGGCAGTAAATTCTTTGATATTACTAACAGAAATTTCTTTTCAGATATATCTCCTTGGGCAAGGGAAATGGAAGAAAAAGTAAACAAATGGACTACATCAAACAAAACAGTTTTTGTACAGCAAAGGAAACCATAAACAAAACAGTAAGACAACCAACTATCTGGGAGAAGATATTTACTAATGATACATCTGATAAGGGGTGAATATCCAAAATATATAAAGAACTTATCCAAGTAACTCAACAACAAAAAACAAACAATCCAATTAAAAAATGGGAAGAAGTCCTGAACAGATACTTCTCCAAAGACGAAATACAGATAGCTAATAGACATATGAAAAGATGCTCAAGGTCGCAAATTAAAACCACAATGAGGTATCACCTCACACGTGTCAGAATGGCTATCATCAATAAATCAAAGAACAAGTGTTGGCGAGAATGTGGAGAAAAGGGAACCCTCATACATTTTTAGTGGAATTGCAAATTGATACAGCTGCTGTGGAAAACTCTATGGAGGTTTCTCAGAAAATTAAAAATGGATGCACCTTTTGACCCAGAAATTACACTTCTGGGTATTTATCCAAAGAAAACCAAAACAATAATTCATAAAGATCTATGCACTCCAATATTCATGGCAGCACCATTTACAATAGCCAAGATATGGAAGCAATCTAAATGCTCATCAATGAATAATTGAATAAAGAAATTATGGTTCATATATACAGTGGACTATTACTCGGCCATCATAAAAAAATGAAATCGTACCATTTGCAATGACAGGATGGACCTAGAGGTTATTATTCTGAGTGAATAAGTCAGAGAGAGAAAGAAAAATACCATATGGTTTCACTTATATGCGGAATCCAAGGAACAAAAAGAACAAACTAATCAAAATGGACCCACAAATATAGTGGACAATTTGATGACAGAGAGAGGGGAGTGGATTTGGGGCCCTGGGAGAATGGGGTGAAGGGTTAAAAAAGTAGAAATTAGTAATAGATACTTGGTCATGGGGATGCGGAGCACGGCATAAGGAATGCAGTTAGCATTAATATGATGCCTAGGTGGAGGGCCAGGGGAGGGAGGGAGCAATTTTGGGGATCATTTTTTGAACTATTTAGATGTCTAACCAATGTACTATATACTTAAAACTAATTAAAATAAATAAATTTAAAAAATTACATTAATGAAGATACTGGGGTATTGGCATAAAGGT
>NW_006429388.1:247068-247361 GCF_000325575.1 Pteropus alecto | reverse complement strand
CAATGTTGTGTAAATCTAAGGTATAAAGCATGTTGATTTGATGAATTTATATATTGTAATATCATTGCCATTATAGTGATAACACCTCTATCACATCACATAATTAGCATTTCTTTTCTTTGTGATTGAAATAATTCAGATCTAATCTCTTAGAAAGTTTGATAATTATAATGCACTATTGTTTTTCATATTCACTATACTGTTCATTAGATCTTTAAGACTTATATACTACTATCGTAAGTTTGTACCATTAAACAACATTTTTCTCTAGGTTATTCTTTGAGAATTTTGGA
>NW_006429388.1:231203-246973 GCF_000325575.1 Pteropus alecto | reverse complement strand
ACACACACACACACACACACACACACATATTATTTCTTCATGATTCTGTGCTGGTAGGTTATATGTTTAAAGAAATATATTCATTTTTTCTAGGCTATCAACATTGTTGATGCATAGTTCTTTACAATATGATTTTTTGTATGTCTGTGATATCAGTTCTATTTCTAGTCCTGTTTCATTATTTCTGTTCTGATCTTTGTAGTTCACTTTCCCCTACTAACTTTGAGCTAAAATTTGTTCTTATTTACTAGTTCCTTGAAATGTCAAGATAGGTTGTTTATTTGAGATCTTTCTGTTTTCTTAATGTGGACATTTATCATTATGACATCATTTTTAAAAATATTTTTGCTTCCTCCTATGATTTTGGGTATGTTGTACTTTCATTTTTGTTTAACTCAAGGTATTTTTTATTTCCTATTTCAGTTTTATTCGATCCATTGTTGTTCAGGAGTGTGTTGTTTAATTTTCATATATTTGTGAATTTTGCAGTTTTCTTATTTTTATTGATTTCTAATTTATACTTTTAAGTTGAAAAAAGTAATCGATATAATTTTTTTATCTCTTAATATCTGTTAATACTTACAAAAAGTCAATGAAACCAAGATCTAGTTCTTTGAAGAGATAAAATTGATAAACCTTTAACAAGACTCATCAAGAAAAAAAGAGGACCCAAATAAGTAAAATAAAAAATGAAAGAGAAAAAGTGAGAACTGACACCACAGAAATATAAAGGATTGTAAGAAAATACTATGAACAATTATAAGCCTACAAATTTGACAGTCAGGAAGAGATGAATAAATTTCTAGACATGTACAATCTTCCAAGAATGAATCAAGAAGAAACAGAAAATTTAAACAGACCAATTACTACTAACAGCGTCAAATCAATAATCAAAAAACTCCCCATAAACAAAAGTCCTGGACCAGATGGCTTTACTGTTGAATTTTACTAAACATTCAAAGAAGAATCAACATCCTTCTCTTTTCAAACTATTCCAAAAAATTCGAGAGGAGAGAAAGCTCCCAAGCTCATTTTATGAGTCCAACATTAATTACCCTGATTTGTGACCAGAAAAAGACATTGCAAAAATAAAAGAAAATTATGGTTCAATATCCTTGATGAACATAGATGCAAAAATCTTCAACAAAATATTAACAAGCTGAACTCAGCAATACATAAGAAAAGATCATAAACCATGATCATGTGGGAATTATTCCTGGGATGCAAGGTTGATTCAGTATTGGCAAATCAAGTGATGTGATTGATACATCACATAAACAAATGAAGAATACAAATCTTATGATCATATCAATAGATGCAGAAAAAATTGACAATATTTAGCATCCATTTATAATAAAAACTCTCAGACAAGTGGGGATAGAGAGAAAATAGGTCAACATAATAAATGTCATATATTACAGTTTGATAGCTAACATCATCCTCATTGCCGAAGAGCTAAAAACATTTTCCTTAATATTAGGAAGAGGACAAAAATGTTGACATTCATAACTTTTATTCAAATGTTATCGGAAGACCTAGCCACAGCACTCAGACAATAAAAATAAATAAAGAAATAAAATAAGAAAGAAGTAAAACTGTCATTATTTGCAGATGACATGATATCATATATAAAGATATCACCCAAAACTGTTAGAACTGATAAATAAAATCAGTAAAGTAGCAAGATACAAAATTAGTATTCAGAAGTCAATTGCATTTTGATACATCAATAGTGGATTAACAGAAAGAGAAATTTAAAAAACAACCACATTTATAATTGCATTAAAAAAATACCTAAGAATAAATTTAAATGAAGAGGTAAAAGACATATACTTGGAAAATTATTAGACATTGAAGAAATAAATTAAAGAAAATATAAATAAATGGAAGTATGTACTATGCTCATGGATAGGAAGAATTAACATAATTAAAAGTCCATACTACTCAAAGCAATCTATAGGTTCAATGCAATCCCTATAAAAATACTAATGGTATTTTTCACAGAGCTAGAACAAATAATCCTAAAATTTATATGGAGCCATAAAAGACCCAGAATAGGCACAGCAATCTTGAGAAAGAAGAGCAAAGTTGGAAATACCATGCTTCCTGATATCAAACTATACTACATGTCTGTAGTAATCAAAACAGCATTATAATGGCATAAAAAACATGCATAGATCAATAGGAAACAATAGAGAGCCCCAAAATAAACCCTCAACTATATGGACAATTAAATTATGACAAATAAAAAATGAATATACAATGGAGTAAAGACAATTTCAATAAATATTATTGAAGAAACTGGACAAATCCATGCAAAAAATAAAATTAGGCCACCTTCTTATACCATATATAAAAATAAACTCAAAATAGATTTAGGACTTAAATATAAGGTCCAAAGTCATAAAACTAGAAGAAAATATAAGCAGTAAACTCTCTCACATTGCTCTTAGTAATATATTTTTTCTGATATGTCACTGTGGGCAAAGGAAACAAAAGAAAAAATAAACAAATGGGATTACATCCAATTAAAGAGTTTTTGCATGGCAAAGGAAACCATCAAAACAGAAAGACAAGCTACTGAATGGGAGAAGTTCTGACAGCGATATTTCTGATAAGGGTTTAATATCCAAAATTTATTTTAAAAAATTCATGCAACTTAACACCAAAAAACAACAAAAACAAAACAAAAACAAAAAACAAAAATGAAACAAAAAAAACACTAATAATCCAATCAAAAATGAGCAGAGGACCTGGATAGACATTTCTCCAAACAGGACATACAGATGGCTAATAGACATATGTAAAGATGCTCACGGTTACTATTCATCAGAAAAACACAGATTAAAAACACAACGAGCTATCACCTCATGCCTATCAGAATGTCTATCATCAGTAAATCAACAAACAACAAGTGTTGGCAAGGATGTGGAGAAAAGGAAATCCTCCTACACTGTTGGTAAGATTGTAAATTGGTATAGCCACTATGAAAAACAGTTTGAAGTTTCCTCAAAAATTAAAAATGGAACTGCTATGTGACCTAGCAATTCCACTTCTGAGTATTTATCTTTAAAAAAAGGACAATAATTCGAAAAGATAAATGCACTCCTATGTTCATTGCATCATTTTTTATAATAGCCAAAATATGGAAGCAGCCTATGCACCCATTAATAGATGATTGGATAAAGGAGAGGTGGTATATACATACAATGGAATATTACTTGGCCATAAAAAATTAAATTTTACCCTTTGTGACAACATGGATGGACCGAAAGTGCATTATGCTAACTGAAATAAATCAGACAGAGAAAGACAAATACCATATGATCTCACTTATATGTGGAATCTAAAGAACAAAATAAACAAAACAGAAACAGACTTAAAGATGCAGGGAACAAAATGAAAGTTGCCGTATGGAAGGGGGTTTGGGAGTAGAGTGAAAAAAGTGAAGATATTAAGAAAGACAAATGGGTAGTTACCAAATAGTCCTGGGAATGTGTATTAAGGCATGATAAATATAGTCAATAATATGGTAATACTATGTATAGTGTCGGATGCGTACTAAAGTAATCAGGAAGATCACTTCATATATTATATGTTTAGATACTATGCTGTACACCTGAAACTAATATAAAATAATATTGAATGCCAATTTTAATTGAAAAATCAAAAAAGGAGGAAAAAAAGGTGAATGGGAATAAGAGGTTCAAACTTCCACCTGTGAAACAAATGTCAAGGGGATGTGGTGTACAGCATAGAAAATATAGTCAATAATATTTTAATAGCTCTGTACGGTGTCAGATGGTTGCTGGACTTATTATGGTGATTATTTCTTTAAATATATAAATGTTTAATAACTACAGTGTACACCTGAAACTAACACAATAGTGTATTTAGCTATATTTTAATATGTTTTAAAAAAATTAATACTTGTTTTGAATGTATCATGTGTGCTTGAAAAGATATTATATTCTGCAACTGTTGGATGGTCTGTTCTGTGTATCCGTGAGATGCATTTTGTCCTTTTGTTCAAATTTTCTGAATTCTTCTTGATTTGTCTGTCTCAATGATCTACTTGTTGTTTAAGTGGAGTACTGAAGTATTCTGTTATTATAAATTGTCTATTTCTCCCTTCGGTTCTGTTAATATTTACTTTATTTATTAAGATGCTCCAATGTTGGAGATACACACACACACACACACACACACACACACACACACATATATACACACACACATACATATATATATACATATATATGTATATCTATCTATATCTATATCTATCTATACATGTTATATGTTTAGATACTTATATGTTTAGATACTACATTATATGTTTAGATACTATGCTGTACACCTGAAACTAATACATGTATAGATAGATATAGATATAGATAGATATACATATGTATAGATAGATATCTATTTATACATATATATGTATATATGTATAGATAGATATAGATATAGATAGATATATATGTATAGTTACAATTCTTATATCTTGTGGGTTTACTCCTTTGCCATTATATAATAACTGTCTTCATCTCGAGACAGTTTTGGACTTAGATGCTGTTTTGTCTGATGTAAGTATAGCTTTCCCTGCTCTCTTTTGTTTTTATTTGTAGGGAATGTTTTTCCATCTCTTCACTTTTAGCCTATGTGTGTCCTTAGGTGAGTCTCTTTTAGGCAGTATATAGCTGGGTCTTGTTTGTTATTCATTCAGCACCTCTATGTCTTTTGAGAATGCAACCTATTTACATTTAAAAATAAGGATTTATTGCCATTTTATTGTTTTCTGACCGTTGTGTGTTTCCTTTGTTTCTTTCTTCTGATACTTTCCTTTGTTATTTGATGATTTTCTGTACTTCTGTGCTTTAATTGCTTTGTCATTGTATTTTGTGCATCTACTATAGGTTTTTGCGTGTTGGTTACCATGAGGCTTTCATAACATATCTAATAACTATAATTGTCTTTTTTACACTGGTAATATCTTAAATTTGATCGCATACGAAAATGATATGCTTTTACTCTTCCTTACCATGTTTTATATTTTTATATCACCGTTTACATCTTTTTATATTGTGTATCTATTAATAAATAATTGAGGCTTTTAGATATTTTTAATGCTTATGTATTTTAAGCTTTATACTAGTGTTGCGTAATTTTAATACTACCATTACAGTATTAGTTTTCTTAATTTCTCTGTACATTTACATTGAGCAGTGAGTTTTATATTTTCATTTCTTTTCATGTTTCTAATCAGCATCCTTTATTTTAGTTTGAAAAATTACTTTTTAATGTTTCCCATAAGGCAGATCTAGTGATGATTAATTTCTGTAGCTTTAGTTTTTCTGGGATAGTTTACATCACTCCTTTATTCCTGATGGATAGCTTTTCCTTATAATATATATTCCTGGTGGACAGTTTTTCCCCTCGGCATTTAAATATATTAACCTCACTCTTTTCTGGTCTGCATAATTTATTTTGAGAAATCTCTGCAGAACCTTAATGGAGTTTCCTTGTATATAATAAGTCTCTTTTCTCTTTGCAACTTTCAAAATTCTGTCTTTTGCTTTTATTTTACTGTAAATTATGCACACGGTGAAAGTCTCCTTTAAGTCTTCTTTGGAGAAGTTTAAATTTCATCTTCCTGAATGTCCATATTTCTTTCTATATTCAAGAAGTTTTTCACCATTATTTCTTTCAGTAAGATTTTCGGCACCTGTCCCTCTTTCTTATTCTTCTGGGACATTCATAATATTTTATTAATTATGTTTCTGATATCTCATAAATTCCATAGGCTTTCTATTCTTTTTCATGTGTGTGTGTGTGTGTGTGTGTGTGTGTGTGTGTGTGTGTGTGTTTTCCCGATTGTATATTTTCATATAACTTGCTGTCTACTTCATAGATTTGTTTTTCTGCTTGGTCGAATTAGATGTTGACATTATTGTTTTGTTTTGTTTTGTTATTTTTTTAATTGAGACTTTATTTTTTGTTAGAGCAGTTTAAAGTTTAAGGCAAAATTATGGGAAGGTACAGTTTTCCCAGATATTCTCTGACCTCTGTCCCCATACATGCATAGCCTTCTCAATTATCAACATCCCCATCAGAATAGTACATTTTCAATAATTAGTAAACCTATGTTGACATGTTATAAACTCCCAAGTTTACATTACAGTTCACTTTGGGTGGTGTACATTCTAACTGTTTAGACAAATGTATAATGACATATATACATCATTGTGATATCATACAGTGCATTTTCACTTTCCTAAAAATCCTCTTTGCTTCACCAAGTCTTTATTCTTCGCCACCCAACCAAACCTCTGCAGCTATTATTCTTTTCACTTTCTTCATAGTTTTGTCTTTTCCAGAATGTCGTATAGCTGGAATCATACATTGTGTAGACTTTTCAGATTGGTTTCTTTCATTTAGTAATATGCACCTAATGTTCCTCCATATCTTTTCACAGTTTGATAGCTTATCTCTTTTAGTGTTGAAAAATGTTCCATTATCTGAATATACTGCAGTTTATTTATCCATTCACTTCCTGAGGGATACCATGGTTGTATCCATGTTTTGACAATTATGAATAAGCTTCTATGAATATCCTTGTGCAGCTTTTTAGGAAAACAAATTTTTAACTCCTTTAGTTAAACGCCAAGGAGTGTGATTGCTTAATTGTATTGTAAGAGTATTTTTAGTTTTGCAAGAAACAAACTGTTCTCTAAAGTAGTTGTACTATTTTGCATCCTCAACAACAATAATGAGAGGTGCTGTTGTACCACATTCTCACTAGCATTTGGTATTGTCAACGTTCTGGAATTTGGCCAATCTTATGGGCATGTGTTATTATCTCATTGCTTTTATTTGCCTTCCACTGATGACATATGATGTGGAGCATCTTTTCATATGGTTATTTGTCATATGTATTCTCTTTTGTTGAGGTATATTTTCTAATCTTTTGCTCTTTTTTGTAAAAAAATTAAGTTGTTCATTACTGTTAAATTTTAAGAGATACTTGTGTATTTTGGATAATAGTCCTTTAACAGACCTATCATCTGCAAATATTTTCTTCCGATATGTAGACTGTCTTCTCATTTGTTTGACAATGTCTTTCATGGAGAAAAAGTTTTTAATTTTAATGAATTTCAGCTTATTAATTATTTCTTTCATGAATTATGCCTTTGGTGTTATGTCTAAAAAAGTCATTGCCATATGCACCATCATCTAGGTTTTCTTCTGTTTTTTCACCTTTAGGTCTGTGATCTATTTTGAGTTATTGTTCAAGGTATAAGATCAGTATATAGGTTATTTATTTCTTTATTTTTGCCTGTGGATGGCCATTTGTTCCAGCACCATTTGTGGAAAAACTATCTGTGCTCCTCCGTCAAAGAACAGTTGACTATATTTATATGGGTCTATTTCTGGGCACTATTTTACTGCCTTGATCTACTTGTCTATTATTTTATTGATACCAAAATATCTTAATTACTGTGGTTGTAGAGTAAGTTTGAAATAGTATAGTGTCATTTCTCTGACTTTGTTTTTCTCCATTATTGTGTTGGCTATTCTGTGTTTCTTTGTCTCTCCATATAAACTTTAAAATCAGTTTGTCAATATCTACAAAGTATCTTCCAGGTTTCACTGTATCTATAAATCGAGTTGGAAAGTACTGTCATCTTGACAATATTGAGTCTTCCTATCCATTAACATGAAATAGTTCTCCATTTAATTAGTTATTTGATTTTGTTCATCTGAGTTTTGTAGGTTTCCTTGTACGGATCTTGAACTTATTTTGTTGATGTATACCAAAGTATGTATATTTGAAATTCCACTTCTTTATTGTTGGTACATAAGAAAGCAGTCGACTTTTGTATATTAACTTTGTATACCGCAACCTTACTGATTATTAATTTCAGAAGTATTTGTTGTTGGTGGATTTTTACATAGATAATCATGCCATCTGTGAAAAAAGACAGTTTTTTATTTCTCAATATGTAATTTTTTTTAATTTCCTTTTCTCATATTATTGCGTTAGTTAGAACTTTTAGTACGATGTTGAAAAGGAGTAGAGAGTAGACATCCTTGCTTTGTTCCTGATGATATTGTGAAAGTTTCAAGTTTCTCTGCATTAAGTATTATGTTAGTTGTAACTTTTTTGTAGATATTCTTTATTAAGGAATAGAGAGAATGGTCCTCTCTATCCCTAACTAGGAATAGAGAGAATGGTCCTCTCTATTCCTAGTTTACTTAAGAGTTTTTCCATGGGTGGGTGTTTGATTTTATCAAATGCTTTTCCAGCATCTATTATTATGATCACATAAGTTTTTAGCTTGTTGTTAAATAAATTGTATTAATTCACTTTCTTATGATAAATATAATTAATAAATTGTATTAATTAACTTTCTTATGATAAATCAGCCTTCCATATTAGAGATAAATTCTATTTGGTTATGGTGTATAATTCTTTTGATACATTGTTGGATTCATTTTGATAATATTTTGTTCAGAATTTTCGTATCTATGTTCATGAGAGATAGTGGTCTGTAGTTTTCTTGTCATGCAATACTTGTCTGTTTTTGGTATTAGGGTAATGCTGATCTCAGAGGATGATTTAGGAAGTAGTTTCTCTGTTTATGTCCTCTGAAAGATAATGCAGAAAGCTGATATAATTTATTTCTTAAATGTTTGTTATAATTTACAAGTATACACATCTGGGTATTTTGCTTTCTGTTTTGGAAAGTTAATTATTGAATTATTTTATTTAATAGATATATGTCATCTATTGCATTTTTATTTTATTTGTTGTATTCTTTATATCTATAATTTCTGTATTTTTAAATAATTTGTATCTCTTTGTTAAATTTCCAAATTTGTGTATATATTGTTTTCCTGAATTCATTTGAGTCATTCATCTGTGTTTTCTTGTAGTTCATTAGCTTTTTAAAAGACATTTATTTGATTTCTATCTCAGGCATTTTATAGATATCCATTTCTTTGGGGTTGTTAATGGGAAAATTATTGTTTTCTTTTTGTGGTGTCATGTTTCTTTGATTTTTCATGTCCCTTGTAATCTTGCATCGCTGTATTTACATTTGTAGATGCAGTCAACTGCTCCAGCCTTTACCGACAGGCTTTTGAGAAAAATTTCCTTCGTGTGTCTTCCTAGCTATGATTACAAGGATCTTTTAGACCTTTTCTGTAAATGTGTTCACTCTACATCTCTTGTTCCCTCCAAGGGAGTATGCTAATTATTAATTCTGTATTTCTTCTCTCAACCCTGCAATGTGAGGCTGGGTGCTGAGAGCTGTTTATTTGTTTTCTCTAGGAGGTATGTTCTAAAATGCTCAAGTTTGTATGCCTTCTCCCAATCCTGCAGATTTAAGTCAGCTTTCTGCATGTGCTTGTGAATGCTCTGTTAAGGCTTACACTTGTTAGTTGTGTGTCCAGAGAGCTAAACACAGCATGCAAATGAGGTACACAGAGCATTGGGGTGCTCATGCACCAGCCGAAGGGGTCATCAGGTAAGACATCCCAAGCAGCTTATGAGTGGGCTTCCTGGTAGGGACTACAGAGCATTTAGTAATATCCACGTGCCTTTTATGAGTTCTGAGCCCTAGTGGTGCTGCTAGCCTCTCCTCTCCCAACTCTTCAATTTTGCCATTCACCTACTTTCGTATTCTAGGTGGAGAATAAAGAGGTGGGCCTCTTGGTCAGTGTCTCACGTGACTAGGAAAGCCAAGAACTCAATGACTATGCTATCACTTTCCTGTGTGCAAGAAATCATGGGTTACGTTGGTCTTACTTGGCACTGAGCTGTGTTGTCTGTCTTGTGGGAGGAATAATGTTGGTAAAGTGAAACTGTTCTTACTCTCTTCAATGTATCTATTTTTGATTTTTTTTTTTTTTTTGCCCCAGTGGTATTCTTGAATTTCTCCAATGGATTCCTGGTCTTCCACAGAAGTGTTAATGTCCATGGCTGGTTGTCAAAATAGATGTTCTGTGAAAGGATGATAGTAGAAAATTTTTGTTCTACCATTTTTCTATGTCATTCATCGCAAATTTCATTGTCACTAACTTTCTAATAATATTTATACTATCTCCCTGTCCATCTAGCTAAACCATTGGAAACAACTTGTTAATTATTATATAATTTTATGTCTGGCCACTTCTCCTTCCAAGCAAACAACCAAGTATACTGCTTAAAATTCTGCCCACTAGGAGGATTTCTCTTCACCATTGTACTTCAGGAATATCCCAGAAAGGGGCTTCAGTGCTACAACTATTCACTTTTAGGTGGTCTACACGACTGCATATCATGTGCAATCATCTGTAAACCAGATGCTAGTCTACTCATTCTCTGTCAACTGATCATAGGGAGCTCCACATGAGGCTATAGGTGCAAGCTGAGATACAGAAGGCAGTTTAGCAAGAAAAGAGACCATGGGCACCTGAGCCACATCTTCATGTAACTTAATTGTGCCTTCAGAGTGTGTTCAGAACCTATCATGTATATACCACTTACATTAGCTGATAGAGTGTTTTTGTGCACATATTTATAGCTTGGTAGAGTAGATAGCATCCAGTTTATTATGGGCAGCTCAGTTTTCATGGTAACTTGGTGACTCTCCATTAATTTTCAGTCTCTACCAACCCCAGAAGCAAGCTAAGACCCGTTTCTCAATAAGAGAGTAGTTATCTGCAGATGATGAAAGGGATTTGTTCCAAAATTATAAAGAACTGCTCTGCGATTCACCTATAAGACATTGTGAAAATGTCTTACCAATAAGTGTATTACAGTTGCTATTTCTCTCTTACTAGGTAGGTCAAATCAGCATATGCAACCACAACCTCCTTGCCTTTAGCAACTGAGTGCTTCCACATAGTTTCTGACACTCTAGGATCCAATTACTTCCATTGCATTTAGGTTTTTCAATTGAGTGGATGTGGCTCCCACTATAAGGCCTGGCCTATAAACAAGAGTCATCCTGGCATTCTTCAAGAATGCTGGGGTTCCCCTCACAAATTTATTTCTTAAAGTATTGGTAAAATGTGTATCTTCTGAATTTTCCTAATGCGGGTAAGTACATTTTAAATGACAGATCCACTCTAACATTTCAATATCCCCAAGCCTCTGAATTCTTTCCCCTACATTAAACTAAGCAAGATTTGGCATTTCCAATTCACTCACAGTAGGCCATATTTTTGGTCCACATTTCAATCAACCAAACAAAGTGTTAGAATCCTTTTAAGCTACCAAAGCAGCAACATTAATTCCACCATTTTTTCTTAACAGGTCCATAGAAATAAATGCATCCAGATCCAACTTTATATTCCTTTCGTTACTATTGGGGGTGATACAAATCTGTCATTGTCCGGGTGGTGCTGAGGGGTCCTTGGTTATTTTCACCACTGTATCAAAGAACTGCAGATCAGTGAAATTTAGGAAAAGTAAGATTTATTAAAGTACATTTCAAGAGAGAAACAGGCTATGCCAGAGATGGCCTCAGTGCCATAGAATTTGGGAAGTAAACCTTATATTGTGGCCGTAATGGGTGATTACAGGGATGGGGCTAGATAATTGGCATGTGAGGTCGTTTTGATTGACATTTTGCTGTTATATAACCTTTTGTCTAATGCACGTGCGGTTACCCAGAATTCAGTCTGTTATAATTAGATTCATGAACTTCTGGGCATGTGTCCAATATTATAATGATGGTATAATGAGGCTAAGGTCAAGGAATGACAGTATACGTACTAACTGGGAAAGCGCTGTGGCTGAACTAAGCCAACAGTTACTTCTGTGGTTTTTACTTCCTGGTATTTCAGGATGTAATGATAATCTTTAATGTAAAATGGATGTTTCAGAAGGTCCTAAGGGAGATCTATGGGTTGGGCCTTCATTGCCCCATCTCTCATGTCTACCCATCTACCTAACACTTTTACCATATCCTATATCCTTAGTATCTGTTCTCACACATTTGCCAGATTCCTGTTTGTATAAATTAGAAACATCAAATACTTATTTTGGCGTGTACCTCACCTCCTCATGGGTTATACTCCATATCTCACCTTTAGGTATGTGCTGAGACTTGAATAGAGTTATAGATCTAGAAGCAAAGAGAGAATGGTAGGGGTGGATCCTGACAACATTGTCTTTCAAGACAATTGCCTCAGGAAAGGCAATTACCATACACTCAGGCAATGTTAGGTTAATCCTTTCAGATGTGTAAAGGCCAATACCACTATGGGTGGGACTGACACTAAGAGTGGGGAGGTTATTTCTGTTGAATTTGGAGAGGCTAATTTTGCTAAGGGTTGGGAGGCCAATTCTATTAGGAGTGGGGAGACCTCTTCCACTGGCAATTAAGACTTATAAAAATTTACAAACTTAGTGTCCCAAGTTTCATCAGTTTTCCCATATGCCCTCACCCAAACTTACATGATCTCATTATTTCCCTATTGATACCCTTACTTTAAGAGTAGATACCCTGAGAGTCAGAGAGTTCGAATTGCTTCGTAATTTAGCCAATTGAAGAATGACTTTCATGTTTGAATATCAGCAACTGTAGCCCTGTGGATACATGAGAAAAAGCTTTCCTTCAGTGCATACCTAGTAGCTCCTAGACATTTATGTAGTTCTTGCATAAAGTAATATCTTTTTGTCTATTTAACTTGTGCTAGCTGGAAAATTACTGCTTGGCTATTGCCCATGGGAACATAGGTTATCACCCATGGGAACATAACATTCTAACAATAAGCTTTCTGCTCTGTACTCCCTCTTGTACAATTGACCTGTGTGTTGACAGTTAGTAAATAGAAGAAAAATGGACTTTTGTGTTCAGACAGAATGAGGAATGGGGTTTAGGGCTTAAAAACCATGCACCTGTATATTTCGGGGCTGCTTAATTTGGGGTCTGCGTACCCCTGGCAGACTCAGCTGGCTGAATAAAGAGTGTGTTTCCTATAACTCACTGATTTTTGGTGGTCCGTATGTCTTTTGGGGGCTGGCAGCCACAACATTTGGAGGCCCCAGTGAGATCTCAGAGAGTGGCCCTGGGATCTAAGACAGGGCCCGCCTCTGAAGCGATTGCTGTCCCTGTTGCAGATTCAAAGGAGTGGCCAACCTGAGATGATCCAGAGCCCTTGAATGCCGTGACAGAGTCAGTACAATCATCAAGGACACAACCTTTAGGACACACTCTTTGTTCCTGGTCCGGACGGGAATCTCCGAGGCCTCAATGTCTGGATAAAAGGTACCTTTCTGTTCCTGTTTCTGTTGACCAGTCACCGGGGGTCCGTGGAGAGATTGGATGCAGTCATATCTCCCGGACCATGGCAAGGCTCTGATATACCACCTCCTGTGCCCTGTTTTCAGGTTCTGTATATTGTCCTTGGTCTTGTCTAGGTTGTAGGTGGTGAACTTCTCTGGGTCCACCTACACCCTGGTAATTGTTCTTGTCTGAGTGTCTGTTTTGTGTTTTCCGCACAAGTGATGGGGGGAAGCCCAAGTTCACAAAAGACACCCTTGGGGTGTCTCCTGTGACATTTCAAAGAAGGGTTTGTAGAGGGAGCTGACTATGGCATAAAGTTTTCATCAGGCAGACTAAGAACATTGTATGAAGTTGAGTGGCTGTTTTTTGATGTAAACTGGCCTCTGGAAGGTTCCTTTGACAGGGGTTTAGTGAGGAATGTTTGGACGATTGTCACAGGAGACCTGGGACATCCCAATCAGTTTTCCTACATTGATCAATGGTTGAACCTTTTTCAGAACCCCCTCCTTGGCTCCGCTGGTGTGCCCTTTCTCTAGGGGTGTGAGTCTTAGTTGTGAGCACCCCGAAACATACAGCAACCGAATCTCCAAGATAGCCCAGTCCCTCAGTCCTCTGATCTCCACTGGAGGACAGTGACCTTCCCCCACCCTATAATCCAGGACAACAGAGGCCAAATAGCATCGCCTCACCTCCTCAGATGCAGGCAGGTAACCCCTATGGGCCTCCTGCTCCCACTCCAGGTGGGGCACCAGCTGATACCACCACCCTGGCCATCTTCCCCTTGCAAGAAGCACCACACCAGGGATATCACACAGACAGGGCCTTTATGGTTTATGTGCCTTTCTCGACTAGGGACCTGTACAAATGGAAGGCACAGAATCCATCTTTCTCTGAGAAACCTCAGGCATTAATGGGACTCTTAGAAAGTGTCTTTCAGACTCACTGCCTCACCTGGGATGATTGCCAACATCTTTTAATTATCCCCTTCACCAAGGAAGAAAGCGGAGGCATTTGGACTAAAGATAGCCGCGAGAGGGAGGAGAGTTGAGGAAGCAGGGGAACAGATTGAGGAGGAATTTCCCTCCACCTGCCCAACCTGCCCAGACTGAGGACACATTCTTAGGCAGGGAGAACGGCATTAGATCGGTACCACCAGATTCTAATTGGGGGAATTAGGATGGCTGCTCGTCAGCCAACTAACCTTTCTAAGGTAACTGAAGTTTATACAGGGAGGGATCTCAGGAATCCCCTGGAGCATTTGTTGAATGAGGCGTACCGGGTATACACCCTGCATTGATCCTGAGGCCCCTGAGAACCAGCAGGAAATTAATATAGCCTTTGCTACTCAGGCAGCCCCTGATATCCGGTGTAAATTGCAAAAAAAAAATAGAAGGTTTTGCAGGGATGAAACTGTCCCAACTTGTTGAGATAGCCCAGAAGGTGTTCAACAACAGGGAGGCACTGGATGACCCAAAACGTATGGCTAAAATCCAAAGCTGCTGTCCTCAACCCAGCCAATCTGTTGCCAGACCCAGATCCTGAGACCCCCATTCATGTCTGCACAGATTTCACTAATGCTGTGGGTTCCTCGCGGCCAGACCTCAAAGACTTCCCTCTACCTGAGGCCGATAAAGTTCTGTTCATGGACGGGAGCAGCTTCATGCAAAAAGGAAGGAGGTATGCTGGGGCAATGGTCATAACTCTAACTGGCACCATCTTGTCACAAGTTCTTCCCCATAGGACTTCTGCTCAAAAGGCAGAACTCATTGCCCTCACTGAGGCACTAAGATGGGGAAAGGATAAGACAGTTGCAATATACACTGACAGCCGATACGCCTTTGCCACTGCACATGTACATGGAACCATCTACAAGGAAAGAGGGCTTCTGACTTTAGCTGGGAAGGACATCAAGAACAAGGGGGAGATCTTAGCCTTACTTGAAGCCATATAGATGCCTAAGGCTCTTGCTATTATTCATTGTAAAGGGCATCAAAAAGGGAATAGTCCTGAGGCTGAGAGAAACCGAGGAGCCGATGCAGAGGCAAGAACAGCAGCCACAAGACCAGTGGGGCCCCCACCACATCTACCGACTGTTGTCCCTTACCCAGAACTGCCTCCGCCTCCGGCCTATACAGTGGAAGAGGACATATGTTTTCAGGGCGAGGGAGCCACTAGGAACCAACAGGGGTGGTGGACGACCCCAGACGGAAAAATCGGGCTCTCATGGGCCCTTGGAAGGACTCTCCTCACCAACTACACCAGACCACACACCTAGGGTGAACTAAGATGCTCCAAGCTTTAGACCCCTACTTTCACTTGTTAAAAGGGAGAAGAACTGCAGAGGAGATTGCCTCACAATGCCCAGCTTGTGCCCAAATTAATCCAAAGAAGGGGAAGACAGAAGAACCTAGGCACAGGGAAAGACGAACTTATCCGGGGGACCACTGGCAAGTCGATTTCACTGAGGTAACCCCGACTGTGGGGGGA
>NW_006429388.1:218083-230183 GCF_000325575.1 Pteropus alecto | reverse complement strand
GTTATTATTGTTGGTGGGATGATGACATAGACCTAAAAATCTTTATGAGGCTTTTTATTCTTTTTTAATAGCAAGAAGAGTATAGCGAATAGTGTCTCCCTCTCCCTGCCTCTCTTCTTTCTCTTTCTCCATACAAATACACACCTTTTACGCCGCAATTTAAAGTTTTATTTCAGTAATTTATTTCTTAAATTCTTGCTTTAGCATTATTTTTAAAATCTTAACAGTAATCTCAGGGTGATCTAAATTCTATTTCATTGACTTTTCTGTATTGACAAAAGAAAACTGTATATCATGCAGACATACCAGTGGGGAATGTACTGGCTGGAAAATTACTGCTTGGCTATTGCCCATGGGAACATAGGTTATCACCCATGGGAACATAACATTCTAACAATAAGCTGTCTGCTTCTGTAACCCCGCTTGCACAACCAACCTGTGGGTTGACAGTTAGTAAATAGAAGAAAAATAGACTTTTGTGTTCAGACAGAATGAGGAACGGGGTTTAGGACTTAAAAACCCTGTACCTCTATATTCCAGGGCTGCTTAATTTGGGGTCTGCATACCCCTGGCAGACCCAGGTGGCTGAATAAAGAGTGTGTTTCTTATAACTCACTGATTTTGGGTGGTCTGTGTGTCTTTTGGGGGCTGGCAGCTACAACAAACTCCATTATGCATTTTGAATTGTGTTGTTTTCTTTTATGTTCTTGAATTTGTTGACGTAAGAAAACTCCAAACCTGTAGAGAATTTTAATGAGTTTATTTAAGCCAAACTGTCTACAATTGCCAGGAAGCAAAATCTCAATGGATTAAGAAAATTCTCCGGAGAATGGCAGTTTTGCAGCTTATTTTATACATTAAAATCAAAGGAGGAGACATAAGAGGGTTCATTGGATTAGGGGATGGAAGAAAGCACAGTGAGGAAATCTCCGGGATTGGATAAAAAAATTAAATGGAGGAATACATACTTCTTTTACATTGGTAGGTTCAGGATAGTTAATCATTAACATTTATGGCACATAGAGATGGTATTCAGGGGACAAGATAACCATGAGGGATGCTGTGGTCTCTTGATCTGGTGCTTGTTCCCTGTGGAGTTTGGCAAAAAAAGGGTTACTCTGACATTCCAAGGGTATGTTATCTTAGGTGCAAAAAGACAATAAACGGTTACTTAAAGTAAAGATTGACTTTTACCAAGAAAACTACAGGCCCAAGAGGTGACTATCCACCATGACTCACTTTTAGTTAGGAATTTTTATATTCAGACTATCCTATGTGGTTAATTTCAGTCTCTGAGTTTTTGGGCCCACCACGCTGGCCTTTCCTGAGCTTGTCAGGTTTAGTATGTAGCCCTTTTTTTATCCACAAATTGCAGCACAGTTCTCTAAAAAAGATATACAAATCACCAAATAAGTGCATGAAAATATGCTCAACATCAGTAGTCATTGGAAAATGCAAATAAAAATGTCAAGGAAATACTACTTCACACAAATTAGGATGGCTACTAAAATAATAGGAAAATAAGAAGTGTTAGTAAAGTTGATTAGAAATTGGAACCCTGTACATTGCTAATTGAAGTGTAAAATAGTTCACCTGCCATGGAAAACAATTTGGTGGTTTCTTACAAAATTAAAAATAGTAGTGCCATATGATTCAGCATTCCATTCAAAATGGGAATTCAAACAAATACTTATATATCAGTGTTCGTAGACAAAAGTTGAAAGCAATCCAAGTGTCTATCAGTTAAATGGATAAACAAAATATGATATACACTTACACCAAAATATTATTCAGCCTTTAAAAGGGATAAAATTGTGACAAATGCTAAAACATGGGTGAATCTTGAGGACATTATACTAGTGGAATAAGCCATTATAAATAAGTAACATGTTTCTTTTAGAAAGTAAGTATGGGATGGGAAAAACTTAATTTATGTGTGTTCATTACCGGCTTTCACCATTCTCTCCTCATCTGTCAAAGATAACTTTGTCTATCCTTGATTAGCATCTACCTATTTCATATAGCAGAGAGGAAGATATAAATAGGCTGAAGATATAAACAGGTTTATAAATTACTTAGAAAAACCTATAAATGACAGAGACAAATAAAATATTGAGATGGAGGGAAAAAATTGGCATACATGATAGATTCTGTTCATCCCTCTGGCGACCAAATCAAAGTTGTAACAGAAACAAGGAGCAAACAGCAAGAAAAAATCATGTGGGATCTAGATGAACAGGCCATACAACTAGGGAGAAATCTAAGAAATCACCCTGCATCGGCAGAAGGTAGGACTGGCAAAGACGCAAGGCTTCCCAGTCCCAAGAGGCTAGGTGAGACAGAGGCCTCTTACAGGGGCCATGTCCATGAGCAGACTTTCGCAGTGATGGACCTGCTTGCTCTGAGCACCAGTGCCAGCTGGACTGTGCAGAGGGCACCAGGGACTTACAGGGGGACACTGAATTGTTGCAGTGAGGACCGAGGCAAGACTCACTCTGTAGAGAAGTACCAGTGGTATCCATTGTTCCTATGATGAGCCATCCCCGCTCCCAGTGCTCGGACTCAGCACCACCATAGTGGAGACGTCATCAAACTGGATAACAGAGGCATCTCTGCTCAGAGAATTCTCTGAAACTCCACCTCTCTCAACTTCTGGCCCAACCCAAGCCACATCCAGGTGTATCTTCGGGGAGTCAGGTGCCCCTTCCTGAGCAGCGCCTAGACTCACACTGGTGGCAGCTGGCCTCGTTTTCTGGTGTGGCTTTTTGAGTTAACTATAAGCACAACATTGTGGATTGATTACTGAATCTTAACAGGTGGCCCCAGAGGGGCAGAGGCTTGGTCTAAATTTGGCTTGCAGCTGAACCCCTTTCAGGACTGTGCCACTGGACACCTATCACACAAAGCCACACTAATAAGACTGGGAGACTTAGGAGTTTTGCTTAGTACATAGAAACAGACCAGAAAGGCAGCCAAAATGGGAAGACAAAGAAGCAGAAACCATATGAGAGAACAGAACAGAGATCCAGGAATAATGGAGTCAAGCAATCTAACAAATGCAGAGTTCAAAACACTAGTTATAAAGATGCTCAATGAACTTAGGGGAAGTGTAGATAAACTCAGTGAGAACTTCAACAAAGAGATAAAAAAAAACAAACATGAAAATGGAAATGGAAATTATAAAAGGGAACCAGTCAGAAATGAAGAACACATTATCTGAGATGAGAAGTACATTAAATGGAATAAACAAAGTGAATAAAGAAGAGGATCAAATGTCCTATATAGAGGATGGGAAAACCAAGGACACTCAATCAGAATGGCAAGAAAAAAGAAGTCAAGACTATAATAATAATTTAAGTACCTATGGAACACTATTAAAGGTGAAAAAAAAAATCTGTGACATAGGGGTACCTAAAGTAAAACAAGATATTTAAGGGCTATTTGAAGAAATAATAATGAAAAATTTCCCTCACCTGGTGAAGGAAATACACATAAAACTCTAGGAAGCTCAGAGAGTACCAGAAACCAGAAACCTAATGAGGCCCACCATAATTAAATTGCCACAGGTTAAATACAAAGAGAAAATCTTAAAAGCAGCAAGAGAAAAGCAATCATTTATCTACAAGGGAGTGCCCATAAACTGATTTCTCAAAGGGAACCATGCAGGACAGAAGAGCTTGGCGAAAAATATTCGACGTGATGTAAATCCAGGATCTACAAACAAGAATACTTTATCCAGCAAAGCTATCATTTAGAGGAGGGGGACAGATAAAGAGCTTCCCAGACAGAAATAAGCTAAAGGAATTCATCATCACCAAGCCAGTATTACAGGAAATGTTGGAAAGTCTTCTTTAAGAAGAAAAAATTATGTATCAAAACAAGAATAAAGAATGGTAATAACTACATTCCTATCAACCAGTACCTCAAATGGAAAAGAATTAAGTGCTCCAACCAAAAGATAGAGTGGCTGAATGGGTAAGAAAACAAGACCCCTACATATGCTGCCTATAAGAGACTCACTTCAGATTAAAAGACACAGACTAAAAGGAAGGGGATGGAAAAAGATATTGCTTTGATGGACCTAGGTAGCATTGCGCTGAATGAAGTGGGTCGGATAGAGAAAAACAAATATTGCATGATTTCATGTACATGTGGAATCTAAAGAACAAAATCAACAACAACAAAAGTGAAAATAAACTCATAGATACAGAGAATATTTAGAGGGATAATAGGTGGGAGGGGACTTGGGGGGTACAAAAAGAGGCAAAGGGATTAAGAGGTAAAAATGGATAGTTGCAGAATAGATATGGAAATGTAGAGTGTAGCATGGGGAAGATGGTTAATAGTGCAATAAATATGTAAGGGGGTACAAGGGTACTAAATTTAGTGGGATGATCACTTTACAAATTATGTGGATCTCTGATTACTATGATATACAACTGAAAGTGGTATACTATTGTATGCCAACTATAATTGAAAAAAAACCTCATTGAATTGTGCAATGTAAATAGAAGCAACTAATTGTTTATAATATTTCAACAAAGATGAAATAAAAGAATATCGAGGTAAGTTCGTGGTGGTTGATACATATCTCCTAATATTAAGGTTGTTATAATAAGAGACAGGTATGGCCTTAATGTCTTCTTAGAGATAGAGTAATGGGTATGTTTAAATGTGAATCTGGGCCTTTCGAGCCACACTCCTCTTGCTCAGGTCCGCTTCCAAGTCTGGAAGTGTACTTTCCCTTCTAATAAAGCTTTTCTTTTCTACTGTAAAAACAAACAAACAAACAAACAAATAAACACATGTGAAACTATTTATTCTTATTAAAAAGGTAGAATACTCATAGTAATAAGTTTTCCAACTTTCTTAGCTTAAGCTTCTGGAAGCTATTGGAGTCCTAGTTTAAGTGAGGTAAATTAATGCTTGATGTTAAACTGAATTTAAAGTGTGGGCACTTAGGGAAAGTCTAAGCTATGTAGTGAAATGGAGGTTGACCCTTTGTAATCTAATTATATGTCATGTTTGTTTTCTTCTTTCTGTTAGATATAGCTGATTAAAGTGGAAAAAGTACAAATTAATTAAGGTATTTTTTATTCAGCAAAAAAGCCTCATATGTCAATCTTAAATTGTGCCATTTTATTGCAATAAAGTCACAATAAGCATTAACTTTAGGACAGACAAGTAATTCATTTCAGGTGTCTTTCACAAATGCTATTGGAAAACAAAAAAAAAGTAACATTTGAAAATATTCCTGCTTTCCATGAACTGTAAAAAAATGAAAAGAGACAGCATCCTCTTGTACCAAAGAAGTTGAATTTATAATAATAGCTCACCACAATGAACAGGCCACACAACATTTATTATTGTCTAGGAGTTCAGGGGCAAATTGACCTATTCAAAATCATTTATTTATTTTTTTTAAATTAAAGCCAACATTCAATATTATTTTATATTAGTTTCAGGTATACGGCATAGTAGTTAGACATTCATATAACTTATTATGTGATCCCCCCAATTAGTCTAGTACCCACCCAGCACTATATGTATTTATTGCCATATCATTAACTATAATCTCTATGCTGTACTTTATATCCCCACGAGTATTTTGTAACTACCAATTTGTCTTTCTCAATCTCTTCATCTTTTTCAGCCAGCCCCCAGAACCTCCCTCATTTGACAATCATCACTTTGTTCTCTGTATCTATGAGTTTTGTTTGTTTATTTTGTTCTTTAGACTTCATATATAAAAGAGACAAATATGGCATTTGTCTTTCTCTGTCTGACTTATTTCTCTTAGTCTAATAACCCCTAGGTCCGTCCATGTTTTTAAGAATAGTAAGATTTCAATTTTTATGGCCAAATAACATACCATAGTGTGTTTGTATGTGTGTGTGTGTGTATATGTGTGTGTATGTGTGTATGTATATGTGTGTGTGTAAACAATGTCTATTAATGGGCACATAAATTGCTATTATATCTTGGCAATTGTAAATAGTGCTGCAGTGAACATAAGGATACATAAAGCTTTAAGAATTACTATTTTGTATTTTTTCAGATAAATACCCAGAAGTGGAATTGCTAGATCATAAAATAATTCTATTTTTAATTTTTTGAGAAAGCTCTTACTGTTTTTTTATATTGACTCTACCAATTTGCAATCCCACCAACAGCTCATGAGGGTTTCCTTACTCCACATCCTTACTAATATTTCTTGTTTGTTGATTTATTGATAATAGTCATTCTGACAGGCATGAGGTAAAATCTTATTGTGACTTTAATTTTAATTTTTCTGATGATTAATAACCCTGAGCATCTTTTCATATGTCTATTGGCCATCCGTATGTCCTCTTTAGAGAAATGCCTATCCAGGTCCTCTGCCTATTTTTTAATTGGATCGTTTGTGGTGTGTTTTTGTTGTTGTTGAGTTGTATGAGTTTATAAATTTTAGATATTAACCCCTTATCAGATATATCATTGGTAAATATCTTCTCCCATTCAGTAAGTTGTCTATCTATTTTATTGATGGTTTCGTTTGTTGTGCAAAACCTTCAGTTTGATGTAGTTCTATTTGTTTATTTTTTTCTTTCATTTCCCTTTCTTGAGGAGATATATCAGGAAATATGTTATTAAGAACAATATCAGAGAGTTTATTGACTACATTTTCTTCTAGGAGTTTTATGGTTTTGGGATTTACATGTAAGTATTTAATCCATTTTTAGTTTATTTTTAGTTTGTGTATGGTGTAAGAAGGTGGTCCAGTTTTGTTTTGTTTTGTTTTGTTTTGTTTTGTTTTGTTTTTTGCATAGATCTGCTCAGTTTTCTCAATACCATTTATTGAATAAAATGTCTTTATTGTATATACTTGCTTTCTCTGTCGTAAATTAAATGACCAAAGAGGTGCTGGTTTATTTCTGGGCTCTCCATTCTGTTTCATCGATCTATATGTGTTTTTTTATGCATTACCATGCTGTTTTGATTACTATAGCCTTGTAGTATAGTTTATCAGATAGCATGATACCTCCAACTTTGATCTTTTTTTCCCCAAAAATTGTCATGGCTATTCGAGATTCTTTATGGCTCCATATAAATTTTAGAATTATTTGTTCTAGCTCTGTGAAAAATGCCATTGGTATATTGATAGGGATTATATTGAATCTACAGATTGCTTTGGATAGTATGGACATTTTAATGATATTAATTCTTTTTATCTATGAGCACAGTATATACTTCTATCTATTTTTGTCTTCTTCAAGTTATTTTTTCAATGTCTTATAATTTTTCAAATACAGGTCTTTTATTTCCTTGCTTAAATTTTTTTCTAAGTATTTTAATTTATTTATATAAAATTATAAATGAGATTGTTTTCTTAAATTCTCTTCCTAAAATTTCATTATTGGTGTATAAAAATGAAACCATTTTCTGAATATTAATTTTGTATCTTGCTATTTTACTAAATTCAATGATCAGTTCTTTTAGTTTTGGAAAAATTTAGGGTTTTCTCTACATAGAATCATATCATTGTAAATAATGACAGTTTTACTTCTTTTGTTACAATATATATGCCTTTTTTCTTGTTTGATTGCTGTGGATAGGACTTTAAATATTATGTGAATAGAAGTGGTGAAAGTGAACATCCTTGTCTTGTTCCTGATCTTAAGGAAAATACTTTTAGCTTTTCCTCATTGAGTATGATGTTAGGTGTTAATTTGTCATATGTCACCTTTATAATAGTGAAGTATGTTTCCTCTATTTCCACTATGCTGAAAATTTTTCTCAAAAATGGATGCTGAATTTTGTCAAATGTTTTTACTTCATCTATCAATATAATCATATGATTTTTATATTTTATTTTGTTTATGTAGTGTATCACATTAATTGATTTGCAGATATTGAACCAAAATTGCATGTCAGAAAAAAAAATCTTACTTGATCACAGTGTATAATATTTTAATGTACTGCTGAATTTATTTGCTAATATTTTGTTGAGGGCTTTTGCATCTATGTTTATCAGGTATATTAGCCCTTTTTTTGTAGTGTCTTTGGTTTTGGAATCAGGGTAATGGTGGCCTTGAATATTCAGTTTGAAGCCCTTTCCTTATGTGGAATTTTTTGGAATAGTTGGAGAGGAAATAGTGTTATTCTTCTTTGAATGTTTGGTAAAATTTACCCCTAAAGCCGAATGGTCCTGGACTTCTGGTTTTTGAGATATTTTTTGATTACTGATTTCATTTTATTAGGAGTTATTGGTCTATTCATAATCTGTTTTTTCTTGACTCTGTCTTGGAAGATTGTCTGTTTGTAGGAATTTATCAATTTCTTCCAGATTTTCCAATTTGTTGGCTAATAATTATTCATCATATTTTCTTATAATCCTCTGTACTTCTGTGGTGTCAGATGTCACCTTTCTTTCATTTTTTATTTTATTTAATTGAATTCTTTCTTTTTTCTTGATGAGTTTGGATTTAACATTTATCAATTTTGTTTGTTCTTTCAAAATATTATTTTTTTGCTTTCATTGATCTTTTGTATTTCTCTAGACTCTATTTTATTTCTCTCTGATTTCTATTATTTCCTTCCTTCTACTTTTCACTTTCTTTGCTGTTCTTTTTCTAATTTCTATAGTGTAATGTTAGATAGTTTATTTGAGATTTTCCTTGTTTCTTTAGGTAGGCCTGTATTGCTATGAATTTTCCTCTTAGAATTGCTTTTGCTATGTCCCATAGATTTGGGGTAATTATGTTTTCATTTTCATTTGTGTCAAAGTACTTTCTGATTTACTCCTTTATCTCATTGTTAACCCTTTTATTGTTTAGTATACTTTTATTTAACTTCTATGTGTTTGTGTGTTTTTCTTTTTCTTTTTTCTTGTGGTTGATTTCTAATTTCATATCATTGTGGTCAGAGAAGACAGTTGATATGATTTCAATTTGTGGGCTAACATGTGGTATATCTTGGAAAATGTTTCATGTACATTTGAGAAGAATGTATATTTTGCTACTTTGGGGTGAAACACTCTAAAAATATCAATTAAATCCATTTGGACTACTATGTTATTTAAGGCTGCTATTTTCTTATTGATCCTCTCTCTGGAAGATCTGTCCATTGGTGTCAATGAGGTGTTAAAGTCTCCTACTATAACTGTATTACTGTCGATTTCTCCCTTTATGTTGATCAATAGTTATTTTATATATTTAGGTGTTCCTATGGTGGGTGTTTAAATGTTTAGGGTTATGTTCTCTTGTTTTGTTGATCACTTTATTATCATGTACTGTCTTTCTTTCTCTTATTATAGACCTTATTTTAAAGTCTATTTTGTCTAAGTATTGCTAGCTCTGATTTTTTTATTGCCATTTGCATAAAATATCTTTTTCTATGCCTTTGGTTTCAGTCTGCATGTGTCTTCTTGATCTGAAGTGGATCTCTTGTAGACAACATATGTATGGGTCTTGTTTTCTTATCGATTCAGCTACCCTATGTGTTTTGATTAGAGCATTAATTCCACTTACATTTAAAGTGATTATTGATCGGTACATAGTTATTGCCACTTTGTTTTTATATTTATGCCCCCCCCCCTTTTCTTCTTAAAAACGTTCCTTTAACATTTGTTGTAACATTGGCTTGGTGGTAATGAATTCCTTTATCTTTTTTCTTTTCTAAAAAGCTCTTTATTTCACCTCCAATTTAAATTGACAGCTTTTCTGGATAGACTAGTCTTATTTGTAGGATCTTACTTTTTATCACTTTAAATTTTTTGTGCCAATCCCTTTTGGCCTGCACAATTTCTATTGAGAAATCAACTGACAGTCTTATGGGAGCTCCCTTGTGAGTAAATGCCTGCCTTTCTCTTGCTGCTTTTAAGATTTTATCTTTGTCTTTACCCTTCAGCATTTTAATTATGATGTGTCTTTTTTGGATTTTTATTATATTGCTTTTCTGATTGAGTGTTTTTTGCTACATTGTCTTCCAAATTGCTGATTCAGTCCTGTCTTTCACCTAATTTACTGTTGATTCCTTCTAGTATATTCTTTATTTCAGCTTTTGTATTCTTCATTTCTAACTTTTTTATGGTTTCTATGTTCTTTTTTTAGGCTTACTATCTCTTTGTTAATGTTCTCACTGAGATCTTTTGTTCTTCTCCTAAGTATTTTAAACATCCTTATAATCAGTGTTTTGAATTCTGTAGCCGACAGGTTGCTTCCCTCTATTTCATTTTTTCTTTCTGAAGTTTTCTCTTTTTTATTACAAACATGTTTCTTTGTTTTCTAATGTTGGCTACCTCTCTGTGTTTGTTTTAGTGTATTAAATAGATCTGCTGTAATGCCCAGTCTTTTCCAATTGGCCTTATGTCGTATGTGTCCTGTGGGGCTCAGTGGTGCAGTCTCACTGGTCCCCTTCCCTGGGTACGCAAGGATTGTCTCTTGTATGGGATGTTTGTGCGTTCCTATTGTAGTTGTGCCTTTATTGGTGTTGGCACATTCATGGGTGGGTTTGACCCTTAGGCTGACTGGTTTTGAAGATTGGCCATACCTACAGCATAAGAGCTGCTATGCAGGAGCTGACCCCCAAAAGCTGGATTTTCCCCATGGGCTCTTGAGCCTACTGAGACCATCCTTTTCATGTGCCACTTAGGCGAATTGGTTGGGCTCTGTTGTGGTCTGAATCTGGCTTTTGGGTGTGTTGATTTAAGTACCTCTTGGCAGGGGCTCCCTGTGCAAGCCAAGGTCAGCCACTGCCTGTGACCAACCCAGGCTACCTGGCAAGAGCTACAAAGCAATCCACAGTTGGTCACTGCCTATGATAGACCTGGGGCCATGTGAGAGAATTCACACTACTAATGGAGGCTGACTGCCACCATTACTGGGTCTGATGCTGCTCAGCACAAGGCCCTGGGAACCCCAAGGCCTGCTGCAATCGTCCAGCTTCCCAGAAGACTCAGTCACTAAAAGAACTTTGGGCTGAATGAGTTGTATATGGTGAGGTCTCATGGAGTTACCAGGGTGGAGTGAGTGGTGTTTACCAGTTTAATGCAGATTCAGTTTTGGCACCTGTACTGATCCTGGAGCCACTCAGAAAAAGGCACAGAGCATGCTGAGGCCAGCCTCTACCTGTCTGAGACCCATGAACTCCCAAGTGTTGTCCATGAAGGACTACAGAGCTGACTAAAATGGGCTGATCACAGCCGAAAGAACCTCAGGTGGTTTGAAAGTTGGGTAGGGCAGGGTCTCAGGGAATCATCAGGTTTGAGCAAATGGAATTCACTAGGCCAATGCAGATTCATATTTAGCTGTGTGGGGAAAGTACTTAACATAGTAAAGATGGCACCCACCCATTCACTGCATGGAAGGAGGGCTCAACACAGGGACAATGGTGACTATCCCTTCAGCCCTCATCTTGAAGCCACAAAACTGTCTCTTTCTGTATATCTCTGGCACCTCCCAAGCCATTCTTCTTCCGCCAGAGCCTAGGGTGTGTGCCTGGGAACAAGAAAGTCTTGTATGGGTCCTTCAAGAGTATGTCTGGGTTTCCAGGAGCCTTTTGTTTCACCCAGATAGACAAAATCCTCTCTGATTTTTACAGCAAAACGTTGCGAGGGCTCCTGTTCCTGGCATTGTTGCTCCCTGCTGGGAAACCTCGCATGTGGCTGGGAAATATCATTGCTCACAAGGGACCTCTGCAGCTGAGATAGCCCTCCTGATTCTCAACTGCTACACATTGTTTTGCTTTTCCACCCCTCCTACCAGTCTCAGTGTGACCTCTTCTTTATATCCTTACATATAAGAATTCCGTTCAGCCTATATTCAAGTGGTTCTCCAGGTTGCTTGTTTTATAATGTGATTGTAATTTTAATGTGGTCCTTGTAGGAGGTAAGCACAACATTACTTACTGAGCCATCTTGCTTTCTCAGGTCTTTTTTTTTTTTATTGTTTAAAATCTTAAGCGTGAATTTTTTCAGTTATAAAATGTCAAAATTAAATGAAACTATAGATAACATTGGGTCTAACAATTTCATAGATTTTTTCCAAACAGAAATACTGAGAAACTAGGACAGAAAATGATTTATCTTGGTCATAATGCTAGTTAATAACAAAAGTGAATA
>NW_006429388.1:211550-218035 GCF_000325575.1 Pteropus alecto | reverse complement strand
GATTCTCTTAGTTGAATGGCAATACCTACTCTATGCATGGGTATGCAATTGCTTAAATGGTATAATGAAGAGCAACTGTCAAAGCTCCATGTCCCATATATTTTTTCCCAGTGCCAAGTGGATTAATGTAATTGCATTATCATTTTGGAGGGGGGCATATTTTCTCTGGAAGAGGGTATACTCCCTCTGAAAATATACATCCTGTTCTTATTCACCCATATAACCAGGATTTAGGTAGGGTATTAAGTTCTTATTTGTCATTAAATTCTTAAGTATACTTTAATATTTTATTACTTTAGCTGTTTTCTTAATAGTAGTTATAGGGCAGATTAAACTTTTGAGTGAAGAAAGTAGTCTAGATTTTGTTTTATTCACCTACTTTTTACTTCTTCAGTGAGGCAATAATTCCTAACATAGGACTGTGTGGATAACCAAATACACAATCCCTAACACTGGAAAGATAATATCTATAGTAATACATTAGTCACATATACTCATAGATTAGAGGAGGAGGAGTTTAGAACCATCCCGGGCCATATGGGAGTTGTCCTTGGAAACAGAGTGAAAACAAGGACATAGGAAGTAGACATTGTAGTATTAAGAGGGTGAGGTGATACCTGGTTCCTGTGGATGATATAATTGGCTTATTTGAATAATTCCATGGTCAGGCAGGGAACTGAAGACTTATATTCAGGGATAAGCAGGCACTGTGCCTCCCTGTGATAATAAGGTTTGTTTGGATAAGTGACATTTCTGCAGAATCACAACTGAAAGAAAAACTTACGGTTAACCCATTTGAGGATTTCCCAGTTTTTTGTTTGTTTGTTTGTTTTTAGATGTCAAGGCACATGTAATATTGGACCTTAATTTTAAGCACTATGCCACAAATTTTAAACATGGGAGCATTTCTAGGTAGGGGTATTCAATGTATTTTCAGTGTTTTCAGGATAATGACCTAAATTTTTAACATAGCCCAGAGGGCCCAATATGATTTATAATAATATGGTTTTTGTCCACTTCTCTAGCCTTATTACCCTTTCCCCTCTACTTCTCACCTTGATGTAGCAATATTAGTATTGTTTTATTTCCTTACATGAACTTTATTGTCTTTTCAATGTGTGTGTGTGTGTCTGTGTGTGTGTGTGTGTGTGTGTGTGTGTGTGTGTGTGTGTGCGTGCGTGCATACGTGCGCTTTTATAACTAATATTCCTTCTTTCTTAAAGTTTCTTCTCACACACTCTTATTCTTCTGTTAAAATGTACTCATCTTTAGATCTCAGCTTAGAAATCACTCTCTTGGAAAGATATTTTCTGAAACTCTAGTTTAAGTCCTTTCTATAACATTTTCCAAATAGCATTCTCTACTTCTTGTTGTATAAATTATCAGACTTGTTTTACTTTCTTTTTCATCATGAAAGTGGCAGAATAATCACTCCCCCAAGATGTGATTATCATCCTGCCCAAAAACTGTGAATATGTTTACCATAGATAGCAAAAGGGACTTTGAAGATTTTATTAAGGTTATGAACCTTGAGATTGAAAGATTATCCAAGTGGGGATAATCACAGGACTCATTAAAAGCAGAAAACTTAACCCTGCTGAAGTCAGGGAGATATGATAGAAGAAAAGAGAGAACTGAAGCATGAGAGAGACTTGACTTTCCATTGCTGACTTTGAATATGGTGAAAGAGGGCCATAAGCCAAGGAATTTTGGTAGCCTCTAGAAACTATAAACAACCCTCAGTTGACAGCCAGCAAGAAAATGAGAAACCCAGTCACACAGCCACAAGGAATTAGATTCTCTCAATGGCCTGTATGATCAAAAAAACATAATTCTCCTCTACAGTCTTCAGAAGAAAATACAGCAGTGCTAATAACGCAATTTTGACATTCTGAGACTCAGTAGAGGAATTAGTTGAATAAGACTGTGTTTAAACTCCTCTTACCTATAGAACTATGGAATAATAAACTTGTGCTATTTTAAACTGCTAATTTTATGATAATTTGTTATGGCAGCCATAAAAATTAATACCTTAATAGTCCGAAGACTCCATGAAGGCAGGGATTCTATCTGCCTTCATTCACCCAGTATCACCAAAGCGTCGCTTAGTGCCTGACAGAAATTATCTCAATTAAGTTTGGTTGAACTCAAACGAATCAAACAGGAGACAGGTAAAGTCCATGGATCTTACACGAAAGCAGGGAGACATTAGAAAAAGGAAGGAAAACATAAAACGTAACCATGAAACCATCATAGGCCAATCTTGTCATTATATTCATGATTACACCCAAGTCAAGCTCTTATAACTAGCTTTATTAGAAAAGATGGTATGCACACAATCTGAAATGGAAAAAAAAAATAACTGGATACCATCAACTTTAATATGAACAATCACTTAAATCTCTTGCTTGAATCCATGGAGAATTCTGATGAGTTTAGACCATGCAATGCTTATTCCACTAGTTTCTCAAATTCCACTTTTTTTTTTTTTAAATAATTGTTTTACCACCATATGTTTTCAGTGATACATTAGCAGGTTTCAGGTACCAATCTAAATACCCTGTAAAAAATGTCTCAAATCCTCAGCTTCAATGGCTCTGTAGACCATGTGATCATATAAATAAGACTCCAAAGCCTATTTCACTTATGTAGAAAAAATAAATAATGTGCTCTAAATGCATTCAATGCTCTTGTATTTAAATAGTTAATTTGCACTACGATCTGTTTGAGAACAGAAAAATTGTCACCCCATCGTTTTAGAGTCTGACACTAGGATTGTCAAAAGAGACAACTGTTAAATTGAATTACTATTAATATGAGAAAAAATGACCTTTGCCAGATATAAAAGATATCTGTGGGAATGAAGTGATAATGGGGTGGCTTTTTAAATGTGGTCATACTGGCATTTGAGTAGAAGGTCTGTATCATAAAAACATGTCCTTGACTTGGTTTATTTAAGGTAGCAAACCAAAGCCAATGAGAAACAAGGAAACTCTGCTTTCTGTTGCTATGTCCATAATTTCAGTCTGAGTATTGAAACCGATATAAAATAATATTGAATGTTAACTGTAATTGAAAAATTAAAAAGTCAAATAAAAACATTAAAAAAAAGAGTACAGTAATAAAGCCCTTATATTATTATCTTGTACCCAGAAACAGGGAAGCTTAAAACACAGCAAGAAATAATTCGAGTTTCTAGGTCCTTGAATATGTGGCTAGATAAGGTATAAACTTATGAAATAGATTTTACACAGAATGAATTAAATATCTTGTCTTCTAGTAACAAATGTTCATGTGATAATTTTAAAGGGCTTTAAGTTGGTAAAGAGTTTGCTAGTTTAGCTATTCGGACACTATTTTTCAGAAATTCAAAGGACCGAAGAATTTACAGACAGAAAATACAGATAAAAATGTAGTACATATAGATTATATTGATCCCACCAAATAGGCTGTTAAGTTCAAAAATATTTACTAATTGTCTAATATGTCCAATCTACTGTGTTAGGTATTACCTAGAATACATGTAATGTCTAAAACAGAGGTCCTTCTCTCTCAGACTTCCTTATCTAGTGGGAAGAGAAATACAAGAGCTGGAACTGAGGCACAAAAAGACATTTTCAAATAAGAATAAGAGAAAAATTAACAAAAGTATCATAGAGGAGGTAAGAAATGAACAGAATCTTAAAAAAAACAGGTATATATTTATACAAAGCCATTTAAAAAAAGTACAAACACAATTTCTAAGGGTTGCTTCACAAATAACTTGGAATTTAAGATATAGAGCTAAACAGTTTATTTTATTATTAACATTTATGTCTGTTGACTATCTCTAATTGTACGACCAATAGAACTATAACCATTCTTATCAGCCCAGAAAATTTAAGATTATTCATCCCTAAAAGTCCAAGATCATTACAGCAGTTAAGCTGGAACCTGATCTGATATGTATTTTTTATTATATTTTTTATTAAAAATTATTGGGGTAACATTGATTAATAAAATCAAATAATTTTCAAGTGTACATTTCAGCAGTATGTAATCGTTCTGCTCACATTCCCGCCTGTCACGTCTCAGCAAACCATCCCCAGCTTTGCTTCTCGGGTAAGACCTACCTTGGGCTCTCTTTTTAAAAATTAAAAATGATCGGGGTGACGTTAATAAAATAAGTTTCAAGTGTATAATTCAACAGTATGTCATATATATATATTGCATTGTGTGTTCACCACCTAAAGTTAGATTTCCTCTACCTCTCACCTTCCATCCTTCCCTCTGTTAACCACTAATCTACTGTCTGTGTCCATAAGTCTCTGTTTGTTTGCCATGTTTGTTTGTGAGTGTCAGTTTTATATCCCATATATGAGTGAAATCATATGTTTTTTAGCTTTTTCTGTCTCATTTTGCTTAACATAATCTTAAGATCTATCTATGTTGTTGCAAATGGCAGTATTTTATCTTTTCTTATGGCTGAGTAATATTCTATTGTATATATGTACCACATCTTGTTTTCCATGACTGGTAAGAGCAAAATCCTAATCAGATAATGATACATAGAGATAAACTAAGAAATTATTTCAGAAAAATAAAGGTGTCTGCTACTGTATTAGATATTATTAGTCATCATTTATTGGGTTAGCTTCTTTACATAATATCTCAGTTAATAAGCACATCAATCCTTTTGGGAGATATTTACTATCACTATATTTACATAAGTAAACTGAGGCTCAGAGAGATGGACTCACTCATGAAGACTACACAGATAGAAAGTGGTGGATGCCTTGGAATGTCTGAGTCCAAAGCCTTTTATCCTTTGTTACTTACAACTGCTTTTTCATGCTCTGAAGTAGATTCTGGATAGTTTTACTCAATGAGAAAAATTGGTCAAATTAAGAGATATAGCTGTAATTCCACTTAAATACTTGCCTTTCTAGTTCATTACTCCCTGAGACACCATGTATTCCAATGTGGCACCTAATTTTCTTGGTGAATCATTTACCTTGGAGTTCTGGTCCTTGGAAAACCATACTTGAAATGAATAGACATACTTAAGGACTTTAAATAAGAAAGACTGTCATTACCAGTCCCATATAGTTCAGGATTATGTCCAAGCCACTGCAAAATAAATTAAAAATAAAAGAAATTTGGAAATCTATGTAAACCTTAATATGAAATCTACAGTTGCCACTTGTTTTTGATAGACTTTAGAACAATGTTCGGTTAACAGCAAAATTGAGCAGAAGGTACAGAGATTTCAAGTATACCCTCATTTCTACACATGCATAGACTCCCCCATTATCAACATTCCCCGCAAAGGTGGTACATTTGTTAAAAGTGATGAACTTACACATTATTACCCAAAGTTCATAGTTTACATTAGAATTCACTCTTGGTGTTTTACATTCTACCAGTTTGGACAAATAAATAATGACATATATCCATCATTAGTAACATACAGAGTAGTTTCACTTCTCTCAAAATCCTCTGTGTTCTATTTATTTCTCCTCTTACCCCCAAACTCTGTGATCTGCTGATCTTTATACTGTCTCCATAAAATTTTACTGCCTTAAAAATCCTCTGTGTTCCGCTTATTCAAATCTCTCCCACACCAATCCTATCAACCACTAATCCTTTTATTGTCTCCATAGTTTCACCTTTTCCAGAATGTCATGTAGTTAGAATCATTTGGTATGTAGCCTTTCAGACTGACCTCTTTCACTTAGTAATATGTGTTTTAAGTTTTCTCCACATTTTTTTTCACACATTTATAGATCATTTTATTTTGTCACTGAATAATACTACTCAATAGTTAGATGTACTACAATTTATCTGTTAATCTACTGAAGGACATTTTGGTTGCTTCCAAGGTTTGGCGATTTTGAATAAAGCTGCTATAAACATACTTGTTCAGCTTTTTAGGTGAACATATGTTTTCAAATCCTTTGGATAAATTTCAAGGATCATATGTAAGTGTATGTTTAGTTTTGCAAGAAAATGCCAAACTGTTTTCTAAAGTGGCTTTACGATTTTGCATTCCCACCAGTAATAAATGAGAATCCCTGTTGCTCCATATGCCCACCAGCATTTGGTGTTTTCAGTGTTCTGGATTTGGGGCATTCTAATAGTGTAGTGGTGTGGCCACTTTTTAAAGACAGCCTCAACTCTTTTTTCTCCTGATAAATATATCTTTGGGTTTAAAGTACTGGCATAATAAATACCACAAAGATCTAACTGCCCACTGTGTAAATTACATTTATATAATGAGTGATCACTGATTTAAAGAGAGTAATTTAAAAATATGTATATTAAAGTCAGCCAGAGTTAAGGGATACTTTGAGTGTGTGTGTGTGTGTGTGTGTGTGTGCACGTGCGCGTGTGTGCATATGATGTGTGTGTATTGGGGATGTCAGTGGGGAGATTTTTGTTAAGAAATGCACTTACCTGATAGTCCTGGTCCTAGCGCTGCCCCAGACTTTTTAAATGAATTTGAC
>NW_006429388.1:176164-211475 GCF_000325575.1 Pteropus alecto | reverse complement strand
TACAGTTGACATACAATATTATATTAGTTTCAAGTATAAAACACAGTGATTTGACATATGCTAAAGTTGTATCCTTGTTTTAAAAGTAGAAGTTGTGATCGGGTTATAATTGTCATAAGTTTTGTCACTAATGTTCGTGGGATCTAGGATTATAGGGCAAAGAGTGAAAAAAGAAGCCAGAAAAATTGCCATTTTAACCATTTTAGTATAAAATTTAGTGATATCAGTTACATTTACAGTGTTGTGTAACCATCACCACTATTTCTAAAATGCTTTTTCTCCACAAATGGAAACTCTATAATTGTTAAGCAATAACTTTCATCCCTCCCTATTTGCAGCCCCTGGTAACTACTATTCTACTTTCTATATCTATGTATTTGCCTATTCTAGGTATCTTGTGTAAGTGGAATCCTACATTTTTCGCTTTTATGTCTGGCTTATTTTACATAGAATAATGTTTTCAAGACTCATCCGTGTCACAGCACATAACAGAAATTCGTCCCATTATATGGCTGGATAATATTCTACTGTAGGCATATACTATATGTTTATGCATTCATGTGTTGATAAACACCTTAGTTGTTACTACTTTTTGGCTATATTGAATAACGAAGCTATGAACACTATGGTGTACAAGTGTCTGTTTGAGAACCTCTTTTCAGCGTTTTAGGGCATATACATAGAAGGAGAATTGTTGGGTCATATGGTAATTCTGTAACTAAGTTTTGATTAACTACCATACAGTTTTTCAAAGCAGCTGCAGCATTTTATACCACCACCAAGTAAGTACTAGGATTCCAATTTCTCCACATCTTTGCCAACACTTATTTTTCATTATATATAATGAAACATATACATAGTCATCTAGTAGGTGTAAAGTGGTATCACATTGTGCTTCTTTTATTTTATGTATTTTAATTAGTTTCAAGTATACAGCACATTGGTTAGACATCTATATAGTTTATAAAACGATACCCCCGATTGCTCCCTCCCCTGACCCTCCACTTAGCCAATGTATTCATGTCAATTGCATTCTCTATGCCATGTTTCCCATCCCCATGAACATCATCAGCTACTAATTTGTACTTCTTTAACCCTTCACCCTATTCTCCCAGCCCCCCAAACCCACACTCCTCTGTCCTTCACCAAATTGGCCACTATATTTGTGAGTCTGTTTTTCATTGGTTTGTTCTTTTTATTCCTTAGATTCCACATATAAGTGGAATCATATAGTGTTTATCTTTCTCTTTCTGACTTAAATTTCTTCTAGGTTCATCAAAACAATATCTTTTTCCATCCCCTTTCTTTTAATCTGTGTGTGTCTTTTAATCTAAAGTGAGTCTCTTGTAAGCAACATGAAGGGGTCTTCTTTTCCTTTTCATTCATTTACTCTTTTAGTTGGAGCACTTAATTCTTTTTTATTTGAGGTACTTATTCATAGGAATGTAGTTGTTACCATTCTTTATACCTGTTTTTGATACGTATTTCTTCTTCTTGAAGAAGTCTCTCCAACATTTTCTGTAATACTGGCTTGGTGGTAATAAATTTCTTTAGCTTATTTTTGTCTGAGAAGCTCTTTATCTGTCCTTCAACTCTAAATGATAACTTTGCTGGATAAATTATTCTTGGTTGTAGATCCTGGGTCTTCATCCTGTCGAATATTGTTTTTACCAAGCCCTTCTGCCCTGCATAGTTTCTTTTGAGAAATCAGCTGTCAGTCTTATGGGTGTTCTCTTATAAGTAAGTATCTTTTTCTCTGGCTGCTTTTAATATTCTTTCTTTATATTTAACCAGTGGCCTTTTAATTATGATGTGTCTTGGTGTGGGCCTATTTGGATCCCTGATTTTTGGAATTCTCTGAGCTTCCTGGGGTTTTATGTCCATTTCCTTCACCAGGTTAGGAAAGTTTTCCATCATTATTCCTTCAAACAGCTGTTCAATATCTTGATTTTCTTCAGTTATGCCGATCAGATGAATATTTGGACCCTTAATAGTGTCCCATATGCTCCTTAAATTATTTTTATAGTCTTGGCATCTTATCTCTTGCCATTCCGATTGAATGTTCTTGGCTTTCCCATCCTCTAGATAGGGTATTTTATCCTTTATTCACTCTGTTTATTTCTTTGTTTATTTCATTTAATGTAGTTCTCATCTCAAATAATGTGTTCTTCATTTCTGACTGATTCCCTTTTATAATTTCCATTTCCATTTTCATGTTTTTTTATCTCTTTGTTGAGGTTCTCATTGAGTTCATCTACACTTCCAAAAGTTCATTGAGCATCTTTATAACTAGTGTTTTGAACTCTGCATCTGTTAGATTGCTTGACTCCATTATTCTTGAATCTCTGTTCTCTTCTCTCATATGATTTCCGCTGCTTTGTCTTCTCATTCTGTCTGCCTTTCTGTGTCTATTTCTATGTACTAAGCAAAGCTCCTAAGTCTCTCGGTCTTATTAGTGTGGATTTGTGTAGTAGGTGTCCAGTGCACAGTCTTGAGAGAGTTTCAGCTTCAGGCCAAATTTAGACCAAGCCTCTGCCCCTCTGGGGACACCTGTTAAGATTCAGCAATCAATCCACAATGCTGTGCTTATAGTTGCCTCAAAAAGCTACACCAGTAACTGAGGCCAGCTGCCTCCAGTGTGAGTCTAGACACTGCTCAGCAAGGAGCACCTGACTTGTTGAGAATATATCTGGATGTGGCTTGGGTGGGGCCGCGAGTTGGGGAGATGGGGTTTCAGAGAATCCACTGGATGGATAAACCTCTGTTATCCAGTTTGATGACATCTTGGCTATGGCGGTTCTGTGTCTGTGCACTGTGATGGGGGAGGGGTCAACAGGGAACAATGGATACCACGGGCACTTCAGTGCAGAGGGAGTCTCACCTTGGCCCTCACTCCAATAATGTCTCCCTGTATGTCCCTGGTGCCCCTGTGCACAGCCAAATTGGCACTGGTGTTCAGAGCTAACAAGTCCGTCACTGCGAAAATCTGCTCATGGATGCGGCCCCTTTAAGAGGCTTCTGCCTCTGCTGCTACCACTGCTGCAGCCTCTGTCTCACTCAGCCGCTGGAAACCAGGCAGCCCTGTGTCCTCGCTCCATCCTAACTTCTGGCATTAAAGGGTGCTTTCTTGTATTTCTCTCTAGTTGTATGGCTTGTTCATTTAGATCCCAGGCAATTTTTTTCTTACTGCTACTCCTTGTTTCGTCACAAATTTGATTTGGTCGCCAGAGGGATGAATGAAGCCTCTATCATCTACACCATTTTGGTTCTAATATTGTGGTTTTTAATTGCATTTCCATAATAGTGAAGTTGAGCATCTTTTCGTGTTTGTTGGCCATTTGTATGTCTTCTTTGGAGAAATATCTTTTTTTTAATTTTTCTGTTCTTTTTTAAATTGGATGAATTGTCTTTCTGTTGTTGAATTTTAGATGTGTTTTTCTTTCTATTATCTGGATTAATCCCTTAGAAAAGGGATTAATTGTTATGGCGCGAATGATTCTAAGACCCACGGAGCCAATTGATATTAATTATGAGCCTTTATTAGCCGGCCGGCGACTGACTCTCTACCACGCTGGGTTAGAGGAAATCAGCCCCGAGCTTCCCGAGGAGGCAGCTTATAAGGTCTCCTACTACATCTTTGAATGAACAGATTACAAGAAGCAGAAGTTAGTCATTAACTCTTTGTACAAAGATAAATGTATCCGGGGGACTCTCAGATCAAACAGGGCCTAATAGACAGTTTTATCATCTTCACCTTGGAATGTTGTGCTTTTCCTGGGGCTGGAGCCTGGAGATATCACCTCCCTGTAACTGAGTTACTACTCTACCTGGGGGCTGGCACCTGGAGATACCACCTCCCTGAAACTGGAGAATTTCCACTTTTACACCATTATTGACTATCTTTTCACTCTCTTGATAGTGTTATTTTTTGCACAAGTTTTTAATTTGGGTAAAGTCCAAATTACTTTTTTCTTTTTCTGCCATATTAAAAAATCTGCCAAACCCAACATAATTTAGATTTGCCTTTATAATATCTTATAATTGTATATCTTAAATTTAGGTTTTTGATACATTTTGAGTTGATTTTTGTATGTGGTATAAAAGTCTAACTTTATTTTTTTCCATTTTAATTTTTTTTGTATATTCAGCTTCCCCAGCATCTTTTGTTCTTTATTCATTAAATAATCTTGGCATTGTTATTGAAAATCAATGGACTTAAGATGCATGAGTTTATTTCTGGGCTCCCAATTCTATTCAATTATATATGTCTGTCCTTATGCCAGTTTTACATTGTTCTGAGTACCGTAGCTTTGTAGTAAAATTTAAAATCTAGAAGTTTGAGATCTCCAATTTTGTTCTTCAAATTTTGGGGGGTTATTTGCAGTCTCTTGAGATTCCATATAAACTTTAGTATGAGTTTTTCCATTTCTTTACAAATGCTTTGAAATTTTGATAGGCTTGAATTTGTATTGACTCTGTAGATAACTTTGGGTAGTGTTTACATCTTACCAATATTAAGTCCTCCAATTCATAAATACAGGATAGCTTTGTATCTACTTTTGTCTTAATTTCTTTAGACAATCTCTTGTAATGTTCAGTACACAAATCTTTTACTTTCTTGGTTAATTTATTATTTTTGTATTGCTTTTGATGCTATTGTAAGTGGAATTATTGTCTTAATTTCCTTTTTTGGATTGTTTATACTGGTATGTAGAAATACAGCTGATTTTTGTGTGTTGGTTTTTTATGCTGCAACTTTGTTGACTTTGTTTAGGAGTTCAAACAGGTTTAGATGTATGTGTATATGTATGTATGTGTGTATTTTTCTGGGTTTACTTAAAATAAGATCATGTCATCTAAGAATATAGTTTTACAAATTCCTTTCAAATGTGAAAACATTTTATTTCCTTGCTTCTGCCTATTTGCTCTAGCTAGAATTTCTAGTAATATGTTGAATGTAAATGGTAAAAGCAGTCATCTTTGTTTTATTTCTGATTTTAGGGGAAAATCTTTCAGTCTTTCACCATTGAGTACATTATTAGCCATGGGTTTTTCCGATATTACTTTTTTATTTTTATTTTATTATATTTTATTTTGTTTTTATTTTTTATTAAGTTTATTGGGGTAACATTGGTTGATACAATTATATAATTTTCAGGCGTACATTATAATTTGATATCTACATATTCTATTGCCTAGTTTTCTTCAGCTACCGTATATTTGATCCCGTTTACTCACTTCACCCTCCTCCAACACCCCTATACCAATATTACTTTTTTAAAATATTTTTTTATATTTAAAATACTGTAGGCAGACATCATTATATTAGTTTCAAGTGTACAACAAGGTGATTGGATGTATATAAGTAATGAAGTGATTACCCTAATAAATTTACTACCCATCTGACATCATATATGGTTATTACAATTGTATCAACTATATTTCATAACCTACGCTTTGCATCCCAATGACTACTCTGTAATAAACAATTTGTACTTTATAATCTCTTTCCAATTTTTCACCCATCCTCAAATCCCCTTCTATTTGGCAACACTCAAAATGTTTTTTGTATCTATGAATTTGTTTCTGTTTTTTGTTGTTGTTGTTTGTTTATTTTGTTTTTTTTATATTCTACATGTAAGTGAAATCATATGGCATTTGTCTTTCTCTGTCTGACTTACTTCACTCAGCACAACACTCTCTAGGTCCATCCATGTTGTTGCAGATGGCAAAATTTCATTCTTTTTTTATGTTTGAGTAATATTCCATTGTATATATGAACCATCTCTTTTTTTGTTGTTTTGTTTTAATCTATTCATCTATTGTTGTACATTTTGGTTGCTTCCATATCTTGACTATTGTAAATCATGCTGCAATGGACATATAAATTCACATGTCCCTTCAAAGGAAATTTTTGGTTTTCTTCAAATAAATATCCAGAAGTGGGATTATTGGGTCCTTCTTTGTCTCTTATAGCTTTTGTTTTATAATCTCTTTTGTGTGGTGTAAGTATTGCTACCCTAGCTTTTTTGTTTGTTTGCTCATTTCAATTTTTATGAAGTATTTTTTTCTATCCCTTTCATTTTAGTCTGTGTGTGTCTTTCAATCTGAAGTGAGTCTCTTATAGGTAGCAAACGTAAGAGTTATGTTTTCTTCTCAATTCGGCCACTCTATCTTTTGATTGAGGCATTTAATTCATTTACATTTAAAGTAATTATTTATAGATATATAATTAATGCCATTTTTTCTTCTTCTTAAAGATGATCTTCTAACATTTTTTGTAATACAGGTTTGGTGTTGATGAACTCTTTTAGCTTTTTTTTTTCATTTTGTCTGGGAAGCTCTTTATATGTCCTTTGATTCTAAATGATAGCTTTGCTGGGTAGAGTAATCCTTTTTGTAGGTTCTTCTATTTATCACCCTGAATATTTTGTACCAATTCCTTCTGTCCTTCAAAGTTTCTGTTGAGAAATCAGCCGACTGTCTAATGGGAGCTCTTTTATAAGTAAATAACTGTTTTTCTCTTGCTGCTTTAATATTTTATCTTTGTCTTTAACCTTTGGCATTTTAATTATGATATGTCTTGGTGTGGGCCTCTTTGGGTTTATTTTGTTTGGGACTCTCTGCACTTGCTGGGCTTGTATGTCTATTTCCTTCACCAGGTTAAGAAAGTTTTCCTTCATTATTTTTCAAATAGGTTTTCAATTCTTTGCTCTCTCTCTTTACCTTCTGATTCCCCTGTGAATTGAATGTTGGTGCACTCAATCTTATTCCAGAGGCCCCTTAAACTATCCTCAATTTTTTGGATATTTTGTTGTCGTTGCTGTTCTGATTGGGTGTTTTCTGCTGCCTTATCTTCTAAATCATTGATTCAATCCTCTGCCTCATCTAATCAATTGTTGATTATCTTTAATGTATTCTTCATTTTAGTTATAATATTCTTCATTTCTGATGGGTTCTTTTTTATGTTTTCTAGGTCCATTTTTGAGTTTTCCAATTCTTTGTGAAAGTTCTCACTGAATTCATCTATTCTTTCTTTAAGTTCATTGAGCATTCTTATAAGCAATATTTTGAATTCTGCATTTGGTAGCTTGCTTGTCTCCATTTTGTTTAGTTCTTTTTCCAGAGCTTTGTTCTGTTTTTGTTTTTGTTTTTTGTTGTTTTTTTTGGGGGGGTGGGGGTGCGGGCTTTTATTGTCTTCCATTTTGGCTGCCTCCCTGTATATATTTTTCTATGTATTTTGTGGGACTTTTAGGTCTCCCAGTTTTAGTGGAGTAGCCTTATGTATTAGCTGTCTTGTGGGGCCCAGCTGTTCAGTCTTCCTTCATCACCTAAGCTGGGTATTCCAGGTCTGATTCTTGTATGTGCCTTCTTGTTATATTGAGTTTTCATTGCTGTTTGCATGTCAATGGAAGGAATTGACCCTCAGGCTGATTTGTTGTGGTGACTGGCCAGTGAAGGGCTGGCCCTACAGAGAGGGATTAACTTTAGCAGGGGGCTCTTGTGCCTGTCCAGTCTGCCCTCAGAGTGTATTGTTCTCGAATGCAGCCCTCAGTGATGCTCCAGCTCAGTCCAAAGCCAGCCACCTGGTGTGCTGTTTCCAGGGCCTTCTGGAATGAGCCCTGCTGCAGGTCAAGTTTTGCTGCATCCTGTGTCCTGCCTGGTGTCAAATAGCAAGAGTCACCAAGAAATCTGTTGATGGCCACCACTCGCACTGGGTTTCAAGGTGCTTCAACAGGCCAAGCCTCAATCTGAGATCAGCTGCTGCTAGTGCTGGACTTGGGGCTGTTCAGTAAGAGGGATGGGGCATGCCAAGGCCAGATACTGCTTCTCCTGGGTTTTGAAAAACTTTGGGAGATTTTAGAAAAGTCTGTGGCATGAACTGGACCAAGACATTTGTATGGAAAAGCCACTAGAAGAGTCTTGGGTGGGCCCAAAGGTTGCATGGGACAGAGTCTCAGGGAATCACCTGGGCTGCGTGACCAGTGTTATCTGGGTTAGTAAAGACTCTGAAATGGTGGCCTCCTGCATCTGAATGCTGGGTTGAGGGAGGTCTTAACAATGGAACAATGGATTTTTCCAGCACTTCTGCCTAGAAGCAAGCTGTGCCGTCTATCCCTTGCCTTAAAGCCAGACATGTCAGTTCCTGCCCATTGTCCCTGACACCATTCATATGGCTGCCCCAGCAATGGAACTCACAGGCAGTGAGTTAACCAGTGAGTAAGTCTGTCTGTGGGTCTCTTATAGGAATGTCTGCAATTCCAGCTGCCCTCCATTTCATTCAGCCATGATCTTTGCTTGTTTTCAAAACCAAAAGTTGTGGGAACCTTTTTTACAGGAAGTGGAATGCTGGACTGGTAAGCCAGTTGTGGAACTGATATTGCAGGTGCACCCCAAGGGTTTCTAGGGCTTGTCCTATTAAGGCTGCCTTGGTGCATTGGCAGGAGGTGGAGTGAGTATGGGCTGGTGCACTCATACCTTTGAGGGAAGACTGAAACTGGTGTGGGCCAGAGGCCTGAAGCTCTTTGGGGCTGCCTTGTCAGATTGACTAGAGTGCTTGGACTGTGTTCTCATATGCACTATCAAGGTGGAGGGAACATAAATAATGAAGCTCTTCGGCACCTCTGATCCCGTAAAGAGTTATAGCACATCTCTGCCTATTTGACAGATGCTGTAGAATTAGTAAGTGGATTTGATTCATGTGTAGTCTAGGTATCCTGTTGAACTGCTGTTTTTTTTTTGCTATGCCCTGTGGCCAGCAAATCTGCATATGGACCTCTCAGTGATACCCCTCTCTGTCGTAGGTCACCACAACAGGGGTTAATTTCCATTGTTACCACCCTGTCTCTCTTACCCTTCTCTATGTGGTGCCTGTATAGTGTTGTACAGAAGCTGTTCAATCAATCCTCGGTTCTCCTTCAGGAGGAATTGCTCTCTTTATAGGTGTATATTTATTGTGTCCATGGGAATAGGTAAATTCAGGGTCTTTTTAACTGCTACCTTGGCCCTACCCGTGTGTTGTGTTTTTATTCCCATTTGTACTGAGGTATTTTCTAATTTACTTTGTAATTTATTTTGTTTACCCCTTGGTTATCTAAGTGTATGTTGTTTATTTTTCAAATATTCATGAGTTTTCCAGTTTTCTTTCTGTTATTTATTTCTAGTTACATTCCATTGTTGTTGGAAAGAATACTTTATGAAATTTTAGTCTTTGAAAATGTATTAAGATTTGTTTTATTACCTAACATATGGTTTATTCCGGAGAATAGTCTATGTACACTTGAGTAGAATGTGTATTCTGCTATATTTGAATGGAGTATTCCTTATATATTTGTTAGGTTTAATTGTTTTATAGTCCTCTATATTTTTATTTTACCATGTTTTATTGTTTATTATATTATTAAAAGTGAGATATTAAAGTCTCCATCTGTTATTCTAGATTTGTATATTTCTCTCCTTAATTTTGTCAATTATTGCTTATATGTTTTGGGGCTCTGTTGTTAAGGACATGTGTGTTTATACTTGTCATATATTCTTGATGGATTGAGCCGTAATCAATATATAATGTCCTTCATTGTTGCCTGTAACATTTTATTGCTTAATATTAATTTGGGTGATAACTATATAGCTTTGCCAGCAGTCCTTTGGTTAATAGTTTCTTGGATTATCTTTTTTTCTATCATTTATTTTTTACTGCTTTGTTTCTTTATATCTAAAGTTCATCTCTTGTAGATAATAGATAAATACATTGTGTCTCTTTTTTATCTATTCTACCATTATCTATATTTTAATTGCAATCTTTTACCCATTTATATTTAAATTGGTGATACTTCTGCCATTTATCTATTTTTCTATGTGTTTTATATGTATTTTGTTATCTCAATTTTTTATTAATGCCTTTAAAAAATTAGCTGATTTTTTGGTAGTATACCATATTTCCTCTTCTTTCCCCCCCCTTTTTTTTGTATATTTTTAACTTATTTTCTTGGTCATTACTGTGGAATTTATAATTAACATCTAAAATTTAAACTAGTCTGTATAATACCAACTTAGTTTTGATAGTACACAGACATTGCTCCAATCCATCTTTACCCTACATCTATTTATTGTTATTTTTCAAATTACAACTTCATATACCATGTGCCCACTAACATAATCTTATAATTATTGTTTTATGCTTTTGCATTTTGTATTTTATAAGAAATAAGAGAGGAGCTACAAGTCAAATCTATAATAAAAAAGATGGTCATACTCATCTATGTAGTTATTCTACTGAAGATTTTTATTTCATTATTTGTCTTTGAGTTACTCTTTAGTGTCCTTTTATTTCAATCTAAAGGACTCCATTTACCATTTATCCTTGTGGATGTATTATAGACACAAACTCCCTTAGTTTTTGTTTTTGGAAATTCTTAATTGCCCCTTCATGCTTAAAAGAGTCATTTGTCAGATATAAAATTTTTAAGTTCTTGATTTATAATTTTTTTCACTGAGCACATGAAATGTGTTATCTCACTGACTTCTGGACACAGTGATTTCTTAGCTATTAACCTCACTAAAAATTCCTTGCAGAGAATGTCAGAAGCATGGTGATGTGAGAGGTCCCCTTGATCATTTCCCCTTAAAATTACACATATTAAAGAGCTACAAACCAACAGATAACATTCAACCTAATGTTAACACATCTGAGAGATCTGCACATCAGAGTATCTAAAGGTGAGCAAATCAAGTCAGCAAGGGAGTTGGAAAGGAAGAAGTATGGAGAACAATGTTGTGGATGCAGCCCTGCAGGACTGGGGAAAAGGGAGAAATTAGGTGGTGGTGTGCACTCTCTGTAGTCCTGAGCATTCTTGCCTGAGTGATCAGCATATACTATGTGGGGGTACCAAGTGATCAGGGCAGATACCAAGGCAGAGGCAAAAGACAGAGGAGAACAGTGTTTTAGCAACTGCTATTGCCAGGCAGAAAGTTGAGTCATGAAGCCTGGCTGCCTCCTTCCACCCACTCAGAGCCCATGTCCCCGCACCCTTACAGAGCTAACAGCTGGATCCAGGGGAAACAGCAGCAATGAGTACCCCAGGAATTAAGAAGATGCACGTTGCACCTGCTCCCAGTGACAGGGGTATAGATATAAAGGCCAGGCTGCTGAAGCTTGGAAGCCAAGATTACTGGAAGGAAAACAGCCACAGGCACACCAGCAACATCTCCCAAACCACCCCACACCCACCCATCTAAGCTGATTATGGTAGAGATATTGGGGCAGCACAACAATGCATCCGGCTGTTATGGCAGCACTGGGATTTCAAGGGCTCTTCAGAGGCTCAAAACCCCATCACCTACTACATTCTCCCACAAAAGTAAGCTCCTGAAACTGAAGCAACCTGGTCAAAGAGGAGATAGGCATCCCCCAGGAAGTAAAGGGCATTTTTTCCACATGACAAAGATCCAGGAGGCTTGGACAGTGCGGGAGGATTGCATGCCACCTACTGAAAAACAAAATAAAAATCTCTTTTTATCAACCTGCTAAAGAGGGAGAACATTTAATGATATATATTTTTTTAAAGCAGAGACATTTCCATAAATGTTTAAGCAGGGAAATAATCCATCAAATACAATGAAAACTAAGGTGACAAGGCAGCTCTTAAAGTGAATAAAAAATCTCCATGAAAAAATAAAAGATGTGGAAATATACTATTTAAATGACAGAGAATTAAAGATTGCACCTCTGAAAAAACTCAATGAGATGCAAGAAAATTCTGATAGGAAATTTAGTGAAATCAGAAACAAAGTGAAAAATAAGAATATTTTACCAAACAGAATGAAACTTTAAAAAAGAACCAAACACAACTTCTGGAGCTGAAGAACTCAATAAAAGAGATGAAGAATAAAATAGCAAGCTTAGGAAATGGAGTGGACCAGATAGATAAAAGAATTAGTGATATCAAAAATAGAAATCTAGAAATAACAGAGATGGAAAAAGAGATACTTGAGAATGAAAAAAAAAAAAAAAACTATACAGGAACTGACATGCTCAGAAAGAGCAATATAATAATAATGGGTAGGCCAGAAGAAGAGAGGGAGAAAGGAACAGAGAGCCTATTCAAACAAATACTCAATGTGAATTTCCAAAACCTATGGAAAGAACTGGATCCTCGAATACAAGAAGGAAACAGAACACCTAATTATCTCAATCCAAAAAGAGTTTCCTCAAGGCAAATTATATAGAACTGTCAAAAATTATTGTGAAAGAAAGAATTGTCAAGGCCATCAGGGAAAAGAAGATAGTAACCTATATGTGCATATATAAAAGTTAGCTTATTGTTGGATTTTTCAGCAAAAACTTTACAAGCTAAAAGGGAGTAGAATAAAATATTTAAAAATTAAAAAAGAAATTACCAGCAAAAAATAATATATCCAGCAAAGTTCTACTTTATATATAAAGCAGAAATAAAATATTTTTTAGACATACAAAAGCTCTGGGAATTTTCCACCACAAAGATTGCATTGTGGTAGAAATACTAAAGGGTATTATTTTACCTTAAAAAAATACAAAACTACGAGTAAAATGACTAACAGACAGAAACGAGAATTTGCAACCTTTATTAAGAACAGGTATTATAAACTTAGATGTTACATAATGGTTAACGGGGATAAAAATAGTTTCAAAAGTGAAGAAGACAATAGCTAATGAAAGTCAGAAATGAACTCATGGTATAAACAGGGATAATTTGAGACAAAAAAAAAAAAAAACAGAAAAGGAGAAGGAATATAGATCTAAATTTACAAAGGGAAATGGAAATAAGACCCATGAAGAAGAAAAAAGACTACCATAAATATAAACGTTTATTTTACATAAACTTAAGTACACAAATATTACACAACTGAGACATGACATAAAAAAAGAAAACATAGAAGAATATTATAGAATGTCACCAAACTGAAAATAACAGAAACGCAAGGGCAAAGAATCATTAGAGACACTGAGCTACCAGAAAACAAAAGTAAAACGTTTATAGGAAAACCTCATACAATAAAAAAGCCACAGAGTAGAAAATTGGATTTAAAAAAAAACAAAACAAAACATTTTCTGCCTTCGAGAGACACATCTCAGCTTCAATGACAAATAGAGACTCAAAGTATAAGGGTCAAAAACAATAATCCAAGCAAATGGCATCCGAAGTAATGTGGGTGTAGCCATATTTATAACTGATAAAATAAAGTTCAAGATAAAACATAATTATAGACAAAGATGAACACTTCATAATGATAAAAATCACGATACATCAAGAAGACACAACACTCATCAATATATATGCTCCCAATCAGAGAGCACTGAAATATATAAAGCAACTAATAGAACTAAAGGTAGAAACTAAAAACAAAGCAATTATACTATAGGACCCAGTACCCCACTGGCAGCAATGAATAGATTATTCAAAAAGAAAATTAATAAGAAAATATCAATCATAAATGACACATTAGAACAATTAAACAATTGACATTTTCAGAGACTTTCATCACAAAACAAGATTATACAGTCTTCTGAAGTGCACATAATATATTTTCAAAAATAGTCCATGTGTTAGAACACAAAACTAGTCTCAACAAGTTCAAGAAGTTTGAAATCACACCAAGCATATTATTCAACCACAATGCTTTGAAACTGGAGACCAAAAATAGCATACACACACACAAAACAAAACGAAGGGAAAGATCACACATATGTAGAGATTAAACAACATGCTACTAATGAAAGACTGGGTCATAGAATAAATAAAAAGAGAAATCAAGAGATACATAAATACAACCCAGAACAAAAAAGTGACATATGAAAACTTTTTGGGATATAGCAAAAGCAATAATAAGAGCAAAGATCATATTACAGGCCTATCTCAAAAAACATTAAAAAATCTCAAATAAACAACATAACAATACATCTTAAAACACAAAAAAGAACAAGTGAAGCCAAAAGTCAGCAGAAGAAAACAATATGAAGTAGAGCAGAATTTAATAAAATTGAGAAAAAAAATAGAAACAATTAATACAACAAAAAGCTAATTTTTTTTTAATTTGATAGAAAATTGTCAGATAACAGTTCAATCTTTATTTATAACTGATAACTAATTGTCAGATAACTAATTGTCAGATAACAGTTCAATTTATTCTATCAAATTTTAAAAAAATTAGCATTAAAATTGACAAATCTCTGGGTACCCTCCACTAAGAAAAAAAAGGTAAAAAACATACATAAACAAACTCAAATGAAAAAGGATCATTCCACACTTGTGTATACACTCTTTTATACTTTGTTAACATGCTCACATTAGGCATTGATCTGTTCCCTCTTTCTCTTATAGAATTATTTCCTTTGTAATGTTTTTACTTCCTATTGTTCTATAAGAGTTTTGTGGACGAATGACAAAAAATGTGCTTATTCCTCTGTGTTAAAATAAAAACATACTGAAATTTTTGAATTTTCTGTGATGATAATTTTGGTTCCCAACAATATTTGAAATAAATTTTCAGGACTACAGTATTTTAGAAAATGAAGAAATAAGCAGTAGTATTCTAGAGGAAAACTTTCTGGACTCTGCTATAAGCTACTTAAACAGATGTAAGGAAAAATATGTGAAAAAAAATCAGGGACCTTGAACTATGAATTATACAAATTGAAAATTCTTCTATTGGCAGAATATAAAGTTGAAAAGAAGTAATCTGGAAAAAATATCCAGTGAGAAATTTTTCTAATTATGTGACAAATGGAAAATTATAAACATTTTTTTATTCTGTTATGAAACTTTATTACTGTTTTAAGTTAATATAATTAAGACCAAGTGTCATTTTAACATATTAAAAGATCATGCTTCTGTACTTACTTTATAAATGTTTACTGTAAAAGAACTGAACATCGACCATCTGTAAATAGTTAAAAAATCATTTTTTAAGTTAAAAATTATATACCTCCTGTGCTGAGGACTGCCTTAATGCTATTAACTATAATAAGACAACAAAGTTTTATTTCAGGAAGCAAATTACACAACCTAGAAATTGTCTCATCATGTAGTAACAGATATGATAGTTATGTCTTTTCTTTGAGTTTCAAAGAATAGAGAGGCTTAGAGCAGAATAAGGGTTTTCCTAAGTCTAAAGCTATTCAAATATCATTTTGTTCATTTATTGATTCAATATGTATTGAACACCTACTATGTCCCAGACTTGTGGATGTGTATTGTGAAAAAAGTGGTATACAAACAAGATCTCAATTCTCATAGAGCCTGTGGGGGAATTGAAAAAATAAAAAGTAAATATGCACATAAAAATTATAAATCATGATAAGCAATATGAAGAAAAACAATATTGTGTTGAAGTAGAAAATAAGAAAGTAGTGGTATTTTAGATAGGATGAAAAAAGACCTTTTTGAGATGTCATTTAAGCTAAAATCTGAAGGATTAGATGGTAACACACATAGAAGATGTAGTGGAAATATAGAAGTGTATTTCTGGTAGAAGGAACAGCAAGAATGAGGCCTTGGGGCTAAAGTTTTTGCAGTATTTATAAATTAATTGCATAGCATTAAAATTGTGTTAGTGGGTACAATATAGCAATGGTGTTTAAGTGTATAATATCCAAAGTCAAACAGTTGATGTTTAAATCACAAAATTACTATTTCCCCTATATTATCACACTAGCTTTAAGACTCTGTCTGGAAAAAAAATCTTAAGATCTGAGCCACACATAGAATAAACACGTAATAAATCATAGATATGATTACTGTTTTTTCCAACTGTATTGACATAGTTGACATATAATATTGTATAACTTTAAGGTATACAAAGCATAGTTTAATATATATATATACACATACATATGTATATATATATATATAGCGCTATGTGATTACTATTTAGTGTCTGTTTCTATATTTTCTATTAGACTATGAACAACATGAGTTTATAAATTATATATTAATAATTATTGTGACTCAAATGCATAACAAAGTATTTTTTATTTTTGTTATTTTTTAACTAATAGGTTATTTTTTTGTCAAGTCAATAAGATTTTTTATTAAAAATTATTGCGGTGACATTGATTTATAAAATCAAATAAAGTTTAAATGTAGCATTCAGCAGAAATTCATATATATATTTAACTCTGTGTTCACCACCCAGAGTGAGATTCCCTTCTGTCACCAAATATTAGACCCCTTTTACCCCTATTTACCTTCCCCTATCCCCCTTCCCTCTGGTAACCACTAATCCACTGTTTGTGTCCATGAGTCTCTGTCATGTTTCTTGCTTTCAATTTTATATCACACATGTGAGTGATATGTTGTTTCCATCTTTTCCTGTCTGACTTATTTTGCTTAGCATGATTAGCTCAAGATCCATCCATGTTTTTGCGAATGGCAATATTTCATCTTTCCTGAGTAATATTCCATTGTATATATGTACCACCTCTTCTTTATCCAATTATCTATCATAGGATAATTCAGTTACTTCCATGTCCTGGCCACCATGAATAATGCCTCTATGAACATCGGGGTGCATATATGTTTGCGGATAAATATTTTCAGGTTTTTTGGGTAATACCCAGAAGAGGCAGTTCAATAATTATTTTTTTGAGAAACCTCCATAATGTTTTTCATAGTTGATGTACCAATATGCATTACCACCATCAGTGTAAGAGGGTTCCTTTCTCCCCACACCTGTCCAACACTTATTATTTGTCCTGTTAATGATAGCCAACAAGTGTAAGGTGGTATCTCACTGTGCTTGTGATTTGCATTTCCCTACTAGCTAGTGATGATGAGCATCTTTTCATATGTTTGTTGGCTATTTGTATTTCTTCTTGGGAGAAGTGCCCATTTTTTGATTGGATTGTTTGTTTGTTTTTTTTGTTGTTGTTGAGTTGTATGAGTTCTTTGTATATTTTGGATATTAGACCTTTATCAGAGGTGTTGTTTCCAGATATATTCAATCCAATTCGAGTGCCTGCATTTTTGCCTTGTTGATGGTTTCTTCTGCTGTGCAGACTCTTTTTTAATTTTATATAATCCCATTCATTTTTTACTTTTACTTCTCCTTTCCTTTGAGGTCAAATTCGTAAAATCCTCTCTCATTTTAAAGTTCGTGAGTTTAGTTTCTACGTTTTCTTCCAAGCAATTTATTTTTTTTAGGTCCCTGATCCATTTTGAGTTAATTTCGATGTATGGTGATAGCAGTCCAGTTTTTCTGTTGCATGTGGCTTTCCAGTTTTCCCAATAACATTTATTGAAGAGACTTTTATTTCCTCATTGTATGTTTTTGGTTCCTTTGTCAAATATTATTTGCCCTTATATATCGTAGTTTACTTCTGAACTCACAGGTCTTTTCCACTGGTATCTGTGTTTATTTTTCTGTCAGTACCATGCTGTTATGATTATTGTCACTTTATAGTATAATTTGAAGTAAGACAGAGTGATACCTCTAGAATTGTTCTTGTTTCTCAGGATTGCTTTTGCTATTTGGGGTCTTTTATGCTTCCATACACATTTGACAATTGTTTTTGTTCTATTTCTTTAAAAAATACTGATAAGATTTTGAGATGATTGCCTTAAATCTTTATTTAGCTAAAAAGATCATTTTAACTATGTTGATTCTTCCAATTCAAGAATATGAAATATCTTTCCATTTCCTTGCATCTTCTTCAATTACTTTTAATAGTGTCTTATAGTTTTCAGTGTATAAGTCCTTCACATGTCTCATTAGGTTTATTCCTAGGTGTTTTATTCTTTTTGTTGCAATTGCAAAAGGAATTATTTTTTCTACTTCCTTTTCTGACACTTCATTATTAGAATATAAGAATGCTATGGATTATTGAACATTGATTTTGTATCCAGAAACTTTACTTTATTTGCTTATTATTTCTAATAGTGCTTTGGTGGAGTCTTTAGTGTTTTCTGTATAAAATATCATGTCACCTGTAAAAAGTGACAATTCAATTTCTTTGTTCCCTATTTGGATGCCTTTTAGTTTTTTCTCTTGCCTGATTGCTCTCACTAGGACTTTCAAAATTATATTGGATAATAGTGCTGATAGTGGATATCCACATCTTGTTCCTGATCTTAGAGGGAAGGTTTTTAGTTTTTCACCATTAAGTATAGCATTAGCTGAGGGGTTGTCATATATAGCCTTATTTATGTTGAAGTACTTTCTTTCTATACACATTTATCAAGTATTTTAATCACTAATGTATGCTGTAGCTTGTCAAATGCTTTTTCTGCATCTAATTATCTGATCATCTGATTTGTATTTTTTTATTTTATTTATGTGGTGTATCACATTAGTCAATTTGTGTATGTTAAATCATCCCTGTGCCCCTGGGATGAAGCTCACTCGATCATGATCTTTTTAATGTGTGGTTGCATTTTATTTGCCTTTATTTTATTTAGAATTTTTGTGTGTTCATGAGAGATACTGGTCTGTATTTCTGTCTTTTGTGTTATATTACTAGGTATCAGGGTAATATTGGCCACAGAAAATGAATTAGGAAGTAATGCTTCTTCAATTGTTTGGAAGAGTTTGAGAAGAATAGGTATTAAATCCTATTTGAATGTTTGGTAGAATTCACTATTAAAGACATCTGGTCCTGGACTTTAACTTTTTGGGAAGTTTTTGATGGTTATTTCAATTTCCACACTGCTAAATGGTTCATTTATATTTTCCAGTTCTTCATGATTTAGTCCAGGAAGGTTCTATCTTTCTAAGAACTTGTCCATTACTTCTAGGTTATTAAACTTGGTTTCACATAATTTTTCATAGTATTCTCATATGATACTTTGTATTTTGGTGGTATCTATTGTAACTTCTCTTTCATTCTTGATTTTATTTACTTCTGTCCTTTCTCTTTTTTTTTCTTAGTTTACACAGGGATTTGTCAATTTTATTAATCTTTTCAAAGATCCAGCTCTGTGTTGCATTAATTTTTTCTACTGTCTTTTTGTTTTCAATTTAATTTAATTCAGCTCTAATTTTAATTATGTCCTTCTTTCTGCTGACTTTGTGCCTCATTTGTCCTTTCTCTAGTTTTCTAAGATGTAATGTTAGGTTATTTATTTGGGCTCATTCTTATTTCTTTGTTGTTGTTGTTGTTGTTCATTTGTGTTTGTTTTACACATTTTTTTGGTTTGATTAAATTTATTTTTATGGTGACATTGGTTAATGAAATCCAGTAAGTTTCAGTTGTACATTTTAACAGTAAGGCATATATATATTACATTGTGTGTTCACCTCCTATAGTTAGATTTATTTCTGTCACCACATATTTGACCCCTTTTATCCCATATACTTCCCCCGTCCCCTCCTACCCTCTACCCTCTGGTAACCACTAGTCTATTTTTCATATCCATGAGTCTCTGTCTTGTTCATTTGTTGCTTTTAGGTTTATATCCCACACATAAGTGGTATCGTGTGATTTTCAACTTTTTCTGTCTTGCTTATTTTTTGAGATAAACTTGTAATGATGTGAACTTTCATTTTATTACAGCTTTTGCTGTGTCCCAAAATTTGAAATATTATACTTGGCATTCTCATTTTTTTCTATTTATCTCTTGATCTCTGCTTTTATTTTTCTCTGACTGAGTCATTATTTAATAGCATGTTGTTTAATCTCCACATATTTGTCATTCTTCCTGCTTTCTTTTTACAGTTGAACTCCAGTTTCAAAGCATTATAATCAGAGAATATGCTTGGTATGAATTTCTATCTTCTTAAATTTGTTGAGGCTAGATTTGTGTCCCAGCACATGCTCTATTTTCAAGAATGTTCCATGTGCATTAGAGAAGAATGTATAAGCAGCTGTTTTGAGATGAATGGCTCTGTAAATGTTGATTATCTCCAATTGGTCTAATGTATATTTAAGGATGTTATTTCCTTTTTGATTTTATGTTTGGATGATCTATTTATATCTGACCATAGGGTATTTATGTCTTTTACTATGATTCCGTTTTTGTCAGTTTCTCCCTTTAGTCCTGTTAGTAGATGCTTTATACATTTTGGGGCTTTCTGATTGGGAATATAGAAATTAATAAGTTTTAGAATTTCTTGATACGTGTTTCCCTTTATCTTCATGAAATGTCCATTATTGTCTCTCTTTACCTTTTTTTTAATCTTGAAGTTTATTTCATTAGGTATAAGTACAGGTACACCCGCTTTCTTCCGGATGCCATTTGCTCAAATTATCGTATTCCACACTTTTATTTTGAGTCTATATTTGTCCTTGTAGCTGAGATGTGTCTCTTGAATGCAGAATATGGTTGTGTTTCATTTCTTAATATAATTTTCTGCCCTGTGCCTTTTTTGGTGTGTTCAGTTTATTTACATTTGAGGTGACTATTGAAATATGAAGTTTTCCTATATCCATTTTATCTTTTGTTTTCCAGTTGCTCAGTCTCCCCATTATTTCATTGTCCTTTGTGTTTCATTCTATTTTAATTCAATGGCGTTTTGCGGATTTTCCCTCCGTTCCCATGTTTTTTGGTGACGTCCATTTTGAGCCGGAACTGCAGACTTTCGAGATACGGCTCACTTGCGGCAAATTCACGGCCCTCCCGGCGCCTCGGGGCTCTGAGGGCGGTGCTCGGTCGTCTGCGGGTATATACATATATGTGTATATATATATATATATAGTAGTCCACTTTATTCTGAGTTCACATTATCTCCATTCTCCTTTCCAAAATTGTATCTTTACCTCCTCTTCTTTTTTGTTTGTTATCTGAAATCATCACTATATGTGCTGAATTTTTATTTTTTAACCATTATGTAATATTTAAGCTTATAATGTGCTATTTTTAATAAGTGTTTCATTTTCCTTTTTCTGTCTCCCTGTTATTCATGTTTCTCATAGTTATGTATTTTTTGTTCTTTTGCTTCGGGTAGAAGACCCCCTTTAGAATTTCTTGTAATGCAGGTCTTGTGAAGAATCCTCACAGCTTTTGTATATCTGGAAAGGTCATTATTTCTGCTTCATATTTAAAGAGAGCTTTGCTGGATATATTATTCTTGTCAGATAATTTCTTTCTTTTAATAGTTTGAATATGTGGTTCCACACTTTCCTTGCTTGTAAGATTTGTGCTGAGAAGTCTGATGATAGTCTGATGGGTTTTCCTTTATAAGTCACTGTTATTTTTTTTTTTTCCTGGATGCCTTGAGAATTCTTTCTTTGTCATTAGTTTTTAACAATTTTAATATAATGTGTTTTAGAGAAGATATTTTTGGTTGAGATAATTTGGTATATTCTTTGCCCCTTGGATTTGAAGATCTAGCTCTTTCCATAAATTTGAGAAATTTTCTTTGATTATTTGTTTGAATATACTCTCTGTTCCCTTCTCTCTTTCTTCTCCTTCTGGTATATCATTATTATTATGTACTTTTCCTGATGATGTCAGACAGTTCCTGTAGAGTTCTTTCTTTCTTTTTTTCATTCTCAAGCCTCTCTCTTCTTCTCTCTGTGTCACTTTCAGATATGTCTTTGATATCACTAATTCTTTCCTCCATCTGGTTAGCAATATTTCCTAAACTTGCTGTTTTGTTCCTCATCTCTTTTAATGAGTTCTTCAGCTCCAGAAGTTTTATTTGGTTCTTTTAAGGTTTCAATCTCTTTGCTAATTATTCATTTTATTGTTTTATTTTGTTTCTGATCTTGGAATTGTCAGTAGAATTTTCTTGTATCTCATTGAGCTTTTTCAACGTGTAATCCTGAACTCTCTGCCATTTAAATTATATATTTCCACATTTTTAAGCTTGTTTTCTGGAGACTTTTTCCTTTCTTTCTGAGCTGCCTTGTCAACTTGCTTATTCATGATGTCTGATGGACTATTTCTCTGCCTGGACATCAATAGGAGTGTACTCTGTTTTTTTTTGTTTGTTTTGTTTTTTTTTTCCAAAAAAGAAAATTTTTATGTAGTAATATCTCTTTAGCAGGTTGATTAGAAAGGTTTTTTCTTTTGATTTTTATTTCGTGGCTTTCAAGCCTCTTTGGCCTCTGCTTTGAGGGTAAATATTCTCCTTTCTCTCTGGCTGTCTGTATACTTTCTCTGAAATCAGGTCAACTTTGTTCCAGGGCTCTGCCCCTGTGAAAGGGTGCAAAGCGTGATGGGGGTCTGGAACGCTCAAGAGTCCCTGAAGTCCTGTTACTCCCCCAGCAGCCAGACGCAATGTTATACTGCTTCCTTCCAACTCAGCCTACCTCCAGGTTTCAGCTGTCCTGCCTCAATATCATAGATTCTGTCTCTGGTACTGGCTAACCTGTGTTTTTCAGTACCAGTTGTGCAAATTCCCGTGGGGCTCTGGCGGTGCTAGCTCTGAGAGGATATGGGGTTGGGGGAGGGAGCACTCTAACTTGGTGAGTGGGCATGGCCAGGTTGTCTCAGCCTTTCACATTTGGCAATGGTGACTGCTAAGACACAGTTGTCACTTCTCTGCACTCAGTACCCACTTTGCTCTCTGCCTTGATCCCTGGGTTCTGCTGCATGAAACACACTGATTACCCAGTCAGCACTGTTCATGGAACCAGCCACAAAATCTCCCCTCCCACTCCTCCTACCAGGAGTCCTGGTTGCATATAGCAGTTCTTTGTTTCTCCCAATCTACCCTCCAGACTCACATGATTTCAACCTTCCGATGCTCTAATACATAGATCTCTCAAATGTGCTTGTATGCAGGGTGGGTGTTATTTGTTGACTTGTAGATGTTCAGCTTTTTACTTTAAGGGGAGAGGTCTGGGGATATTCTTCATGCCACAATGCCTCTGACCAAGTCCATCAAAGTGTTTTATACATGGTAGGTTCTAGCCAATGTTTAATGAATAGATTTTAAAAATAAATTAAAGGTATGGATACAAATGGTGATATTTCATTTGGAGTTATTTGTTTATCTAGGAATATGAGAAATATATAACAGTGTGTGAAGGGTTACTTTTTGAAAAGTTTACAGGAAATACACATTGTACAACCACACAAAAACAGGCTAAACTGATTAGAGTTAAGGCTTACAGATGGTAACTTACATGTCCAGTTCTTTTCATCATTTTGTCAATATCTTTGCCAACTATCTTTTATACTTATCTAAACCATAAAAATCACTAGAAGTAGTAACTAACTTTATTTTATATATGATATCACATTTAATTTTAATAGTGATTTATGAAATTGATAATATCATAGCTCTGTTTTATAGGTAAGAAAAATGAATCATAAGAAAATATAATTGAACCCCAAGGTCACACAGTTAATAAATGATAAATTTAAGTCTTGAACTAGACAAGCTGTCTGTTGACCTAGCTCTCTTAAACACCATGATATACCTAAGACAGAAGAATCTCAGCTGGATCAGGTCCCCTCTGAAAAGATAATTCAAAGGACATAGACAATAACTTTCTTTCCCTTTTAATTACATGAGCTTATTGCCAAAGGGATAGATGCATGGAAATCTTAACAAGTAAAAGGAAACTCAAATTAATGCAAAATAGAGTTTTTAAAGTCTAATACATGCCTTGCTCTATTACAGTATGTTTCTTTTTTATTAAATTTATTGGGGTGACATTAGTTAATAAAATTATATAGGTTTCAAATCTACAGTTCAATAATATATCACCTGTATAGTGCATTGTGTGTTCACCACCCAATGTTAAATTTCTTTCCATCACCATGTATTTGAACCCCTTTACATCTACATCCTCCACCCTTTCTCTTTGGCAATCACTAAACTGTGTCTGTGTCTGTGTCTGAGTTTTTGTTTGTTGGTTTGCCTTGGTCATTAGTTGGTTTTAGTTTTATAACCCACATATGGGTGAAATCATATGTTTCACAACTTTTTCTGACTTATTTCACTTATCATGATTATCTCAAGATCCATCCATGTTCTCTCAAATAGAGTATTTCATTTTTTTTTTATGACCGAGTAATGTTTCATTATGTATATCTAGGCTTATTAGAAGAGAGGTGTTTATTTTGTTTTCTTTTGGTTGTTTCCATGTCTTGGCCATCGTGAATAATACTGCAATGAACATCAGGGTGTGTGTGTGTGTGTGTGTGTGTGTGTGTGTGTGTGTATGTGTGTGTGTACACACACACATATATAAATATTTTCAAATTTGAGGGGTAGATGAGTCTCGTTTCTAATTTACTCAAGATTATTTAGGCAGTATATGACTTTCTTGTTTAATTTACTGAACCATTAGATCTCAATATCATTGAATTATTGTGATGATATTATTTAACATTTGTTAAATGCCAGCAATAAATTATGCATTATAGAGACGGTGGGAGACAAACCTTTGTTCCAGTGCCTTGCAGAACAAGCAGTCCTTTGTCCTACATTAGTTTAAAAAAGACAAGAAGAAAGAAGTATATTAAAGGGGAAATTATACCAACAACCAGAATACAAAATAAAACAGAATAAACACCTCTCTTTCTTACAAGCCTAGATTTATGGGAAACATAGCTGCTGAAATTTGTCTTTACTGCCCACTTCTTTTTATAGAGAATTACCATTTCCTTAATTCTTTCTCTTTTCCCAAAAGTATTCGGTAATTAAGGATCATGCTTGCTATCATCAAATACATTAGTTTTTGCTAATCAAAAGGTAGACTGAATAAAGTGACATTTTACTTTTCTAGTTTTACTGATAAATAATTGACTATCACTGTATAAGTTTAATGTGTACAGCATAATTCGATTTACATACATTATTAAATGATTGCCACAATAGATTTAGTTAACAACCATCATCTCATGTAGATATAATAAAAAAAATCTGTATGATGAAAACTCTTAGGATCTAGTCTCTTAACTTTCTTGTATGTCACACAGCAGTGTTAACTATAGTCATCATGTTGTACATTACATCCCTAGTATTTATTTATCCTATAACAGGAAGTTTATACCCTATGCTACCTTCCTCCAATTTTCACTTCCTCCACCCTCTGCTTCTTGTAACCACAAATCTGATCTCTTTTTCTATGAGTTTGATGTTGATTTTTTTGTTATTTTTTTTGGTTTCCACATACAAATAAGATAATACAATATTTGTTTTCTTTCTGTATGACTTATTTTACTTAGCATAATGTCTTCAAGATCTATCTGTATTGTAGCAAATGGTAGGATTTACAAATTTTTGTGATTGAATAATATTTTATTATATATATAATCTATATTTACATCATTTAAATTACAATTATATAATATTTACATTATATATATATATATGATTTCTACCACTACTTCCGTATCCATTCTCCTCATCAATAAACACAAGTCGTTTTATGTCTTGGCTATTATAAATAATGCTGCTATGAACATGGGGGTGTAGATAGTTTTTTGAGTTAGTGTTTTTTTTTTAATATAACACAGAAGTGGAATTGCTAGATCATATGGTAGTTCTACTTTTCATGTTTTTGAGAAACTTCCATACTGTTTCCATAGTGGCTGTACAATTTATAATCGCACCAACAAGGCACAAGGGTTTCCTTTTCTCCACAACCACAGAAGCATTTATTATCTTTATTTTTTATCACACTAACAGGTATGAAGTGATATCTCATTGTGGTTTTATTTTGAATTTTCTGAAAGACTAGTGATGTTAAGCATCTTTTTATATAACTGTTGACCACTTGTATATTTTCTTAAGAATAATATATCTTCAGGCTTATTGCCCCCAATTTTTTAACTTTTATATTTTTATCTTTTTCAATTTTAGTCGACATATAATTTTATATTAGTTTCAAGTATATAACACAGTGATTAGACATTCATATAACTTTTAAGTGATCACCCCAATAAATCCAGTACCCATCTGACACCATATATAGTTGTTACAATAGTACTGCCTATATTCCCCATGCTACATTCTACATCCCCATGACTATTTGGTAACTACCAATCTGTACCTCTTAATCCCCTTCCTTCTTCACCAATCCCTTCACTCAATGTGACAACCATCTAAATGCTCTCTGTATCTATGAATTTGTTTCTATTGTTTGTTTATTTACCACATTCTCTAGATTCCACATATGATGTTTGACTTTCTCTGTTTGACTTACTCCACACAACACAATACCCTCTAGGTCCATGCATATTGTTGCAGATGGTAAGATTTCATTCTTTTTATGGCTAGTTAATATTCGTGTGTGTGTGTGTGTGTGTGTGTGTGTGTGTGTGTGTGTGTGTGAACTCTTCTTTATCCAATAATCCATTGACAGACATCCAGGATTCCTCTATAACTTGGCTACTATAAATAATGCTGCAATGAACATATGGATTCACGTATGTTCCCTTCAAACTAGTGTTTTGGTTTCTTCAGATAAATACTCATAAATGGGATAAATGGGTCCTGCTTTGTTTCTTGTTATAGCCTTTGTTTAAAGTCCATTTTGTCTGGTATAAGTATTGCTACCCTGGCTTTTTTTGTTTGCTTTCATTTTCGTAAAACATCTTTTTTAAACTTTTACTTTGAGTCTGTGTGTGTTTCGATCTGAAGTGGGTCTTTAGTAAGCAGCATATGTAAAAGTCTTTTCTTATTCATTTATCTACTTACCTTTTGATTGGAGCATTTAATCCATTTATATTTAAAGTAATTGTTGCTAGATATATAGTTATTGCCATTTTATTTATTTATCTTCTCTTTTTCCTTTTTTTTTTTTAATACTAGTCTCTAACATTTCTGATAATATGGGCTTGGTGATGATGAACTCCTTTAGATTTCTCTTGCCTAGGAAGCTCTTAATCAGTTCTTAAATTCTAAATGATAGCTTTGCTGTGTAGAGTAATTTCAGTTGTAAAGCCTTACTTTTCATCACTTTGAATATTTCCTGACAATTCTTTCTAACTTGCAATTTTCTGTTGAAATATAAGCTGGCAGTCTTATGGGAGCTCCCTTATAGATAACTAACTGATTTTCTCTTGCTACTTTTGATATTCTCTTTGTCTTCAACCTTTGCATTTTAATTATGATGTGCCTTGGTATATGAACCTATTTGTGTTTACCTTGTTTGAGACTCTATATTTTCTGTGCTTGTATATCTATTTTCTTCACCAAGATAGGGAAATTTTCCAACATTATATCTTCAAATAAGTTTTCAATATTTTGCTCTATCTCTTCTCCTTCTGATGTGCCTATCAAACAAATGTTGGTATGCTTGATGTTGCCCCAGAGACCAGTTAAACTATGCTCATTGTTTTGGGGTTCTTTTTTCTTGTTGCTGGTTTGTTTTTTTGTTTTTTTTTAATTAAAAAAAAAATATGGTGACATTGGTTAATGAAATTCAGTAAGTTTCAGCTTTACACTTTAAGAGCAAGGCATATATACATTTACACTGTGTGTTCACCTCTCATAGTTAGATTTTTCTCTGTCACCACATATTTGAAACCCTTTACCCCGTCTATCACTCCCCTCCCCACAACGCCTACCCTCTGGTAATCACTAGTCTATATTCCATGTCCCTGAGTCTCTGTTTGTCCTGTTCATTTATTGGTTTTAGGTTTTATCCAACATATAAATGATGCCATGTGATTTTCAACTTTTCCTGTCTGGCTTATTTTGATTAGCATGATTATCTTGAGGTCCATCCATGTTATAGCAAATGGCAGTATTTCATCTCTTCTTATGGCTGAGTAATATTCCACTGTATATATGTACTGCCTCTTCTTTATACAATCATCTATCATAGGATACTTCGCTTGCTCCCTGTCCTAGCCACTGTGAATAATGCCACTATGAACATCAGTGCACAAATATCTTTTCAGATATGGGTTTTCGAGTCTTTGGGATAAATACCCAGTAGAGGAATTGCTGGATCATATGGTAAATCAATTGTTAATTTTTTGAGATACCTCCATACTGTTTTACATAGTGGATATATCAATTGGCAGTCCCACCACCAGTGTATGATGTTACTTTTTTGCCTCATCCTCTCCAACATTTGTTATTACTTCTCCTGTTAATTACAGCTATTCTAATAGGTGTGAGATGGTATTTAATTGTGGTTTTGATTTGCATTTCCCTAATAGATAGCAATATTGAGTATCTTTTCAAATATTTGTTGGCCATTTGTATGTTCTCTAGGGAGAAGTGTCTGTTCAGGTCCTCTGCCCATTTTTTGATTGGATCATTTGTTTTTTTTGCCGTTATTGAGTTGTACGAGTTCTTTGTATATTTTGGATATTAGGCCCTTATTGGAGGCATTCTTGCAAATACATTTTACCATTTGCAAGGTTGTCTGTTTATCTTGTTGACGATTTCTTTTGCTGAGCAGAAGCTTTTTAGTTTGATGTAGTCCCATTCATTTATTTTTGCTTTTATTCCTCCTGCTTTTGAGGTCCAATTCATAAAATCCTCTGTAAGTCCAAGGTCCTTGAGTTTAGTTCCTATGTTTTCTTCTATGCATTTTATTGTTTCAGGTCTTATATTCAGGTCCTTAATCCATTTTGAGTTAGGTTTGTGGTGAGAGATAACAGTCTGGTTTCATTCTTTTGCAGGTGGCTTTCCAGTTTTCCCAGCACCATTTATTGAAGAGGATTTTCTTTCTCCACTGCATGTTTTTGGCATTTTATCGAAAATTATTGGCTCATATAAATATGGGTTTACTTCTGGACTCTCGATTCTGTTCCACTGGCCCATGTGTCTGTTTTGCTGCCAATACCATGCCGTTTTGACTACTTTCACCTTTTAGTATAATTTAAAGTTGGGCAAAGTGATGACTCCAGCCTCATTCTTTTTGCTCAGGATGACTTTGGCAATTCGGGGTCTTTTGTACTTTTATACATTTCTGATGATTTTTTTGTTCTATTTCTTTAAAAAATGCCGATGGGATTTTGATGGAGATTGTATTAAATCTGCATAATATTTTCAGTAATATGGTCATTTTAACTATGTTGATTCTTCCAATCCAAGAAGATAGATATCTTTCCATTTCTTTGTATTTTCTTCGATTTCTTTTAATAGGGTCTTATAGCTTTCATTATATATTTCTTCTCATGTTTCTTAGATTTATTCCTAGGTATTTTATTCTTTTTGTTGCAATTGCAAAAGGAATTACTTTTTCCACTTCCTTTTCTGACGCTTCATTATTAGAGTATAAAGATGCTATCGATTATTGAACATTGATTTTGTATCCAAAAACTTTACTGTATTTGCTTATTGTTTCTAGTAGTGTTCTTGTGAAGTCTTTAGGGTTTTCTATATAGAGAATCATGTCATCCACAAATAGTGACAGTTTGACATCTTTGTTTCCTATTTGGATACCTTTAAATGTTTCTCTTGCTTGATTGTACTCTCTATGACATCCAATGTTATATTGAATAACAGCGGTGATAGTGGATGGCCTTGTATTTTTCCTGATCTTTGAGGGAAGCTTTTAGTTTTTCACGATTAGGTATAATGTTGGCTGAGGGTTTGTTACATATGGCCGTCATTATGTTACGGAACTTTCCTTCTATACTGATCTTGATAAGTGTTATGATCATAACCGGATGCCATTTCCTGTTGAAGGCTTTTTCTTCATCTATTGATATGATCATATGATTCTTATTTTTTAATTTATTATGTAATGTATCAAATTAATCAATTTGCATATGTTGAACCATCCCTGTGCCCCTGGGATGAAGCCCACTTGATCGTGGTATATTATCACTTAAATATGTTGATATATTTGGTTCGATAGTATCTTATTTAGGATATTTGCATGTGTGTTCATAGAGGATACGGGTCTCTAGTTTTCTTGTTTTGTGTTATCTTTACCTGGTTTCTGTATCAGAGTAATATTGGCTTCATAAAGTGAGTTGGGAAGTATTGCTTCCTCTTCGATATTTGGAAGAGTTTGAGAAGAATAGGTATTAAATCTTTGAATGTTTGGTAGAATTCAGTGGTGAAGCCATCGGGTCCTGGACTTTCACTTTTTGATAGGTTTTTGATAATTTTTTTTCAATTTTCATACTACTAATTGGTCCATTTAAATTTTCCAGTTCTTGATTTAGTCTAGGAAGATTGCATTTTTTTAAGTACTGGTCCATTTCTTCTAGGTTATTAAATTTGGTATCATATACTTTTTTCATAGTATTCTTGCATGATACTTTATATTTCTGCAATGTCTATCTTAATTTCCCCTTTCGTCCTGATTTTGTTTATTTGTGTCCTTTCTGTTTTTTCTTTAGTGATTCTAGCCAGAGGTTTGTCAATTTTACTAACCTTCTCAAAGAACCAGCTGTTTGTTACATTTATTTTTCCATTGTGTTTCTTTTGTTTTCTATTTCATTTATTTCTGCTCTAATTTTGATTATTTCTTTCCTTCAGCTGATTTAGGCTTCACTGTTTCTTCCTCTTCTAGTTTTTTTTAAGATGAAGCATTAAGTTATTTGGTCTCATTCTTGTTTTTGGAGATAGACCTGTAATAATATGAACTTTCCTTTTATGACTCCTTTTGCCATGTTCCAAAAGTTTTGATATATTTTACTATTATTATCATTCATTTCTAAGTACCTCTTGATCTTTCATTTGTTTCTTCTCAAAGTTCTTCTTCAGTAGCACGTTGTTTAATCTCCATGTATTTGTCGTTCTTCCTGATTTCATTTTGCAGTTAATCTCTAGCTTCAAAGCATTATGATAAGAGAATATGGTTGGTATGATTTCAACCCTCTTATATTTTCTGAGGCTATCTCTTTGTCCAGTATGCGGTCAATCATTCAGAATGTTCTGTGTGCACTAGAGAAGAATGTGTAAGCAGCTGTTTTGGGACGAAAGTCTCTGTAAATGTCAATTATGTCCAGCTGTTCTAATGTGTCATTTAAGGATGTTATTTCCTTATTGATTTTCTGTTTGGATGATTTGTCCATATCTGACAGTGTGGTATTTAGGTCTCCTACTACAATAGCGTTTTGGTCAGTTTCTACTTTTAGTTCTGTTAGTAATTGCTTTACATATTTTGGGGATCCCTGATTGGGAGCATAGATGTTAATGTGTTATGTTTTCTTGGTGCATGATTCCTTTTATCATTATAAAGTGTCCCTCAGTATCTTTACTTACTTTTTTTTTATTAGTGCCACTACTCCTGCTATTTTCTGAATGCTATTTACTTGAAACATCATTTTCCACTCTCACTTTGAGTTTATATTTGTCTTTGGAGTTGATGTGTATCCTGGAGGCAGCATATAGTTAGGGTCTGTTTTTTGATCTATTCTACTAATCTGTGCCTTTTTAATTGGTGAGTTCAGTCCATTTACATTTAGGGTGATTATTGAAATATAAAGTCTTCTTATAGCCCTTTTATCTTTTGCTTTCTGGTAGCTCAGCATTTCCATTGCTTCCTTGTCTTTGTGTTTCTGTTTTCTTTATTTCGGTTAGCTTTTGTGGGCTTTCCCTCTGTTTCTTCTTGTTTTATGTTATATACTTCTGCTCTGAATCTTCGGTGTGTGGTTACTGTTATGAATATGTTAATTATAATTTTATATATATATATATATACACACACACACACACACATATACCTAAGATTTTTTAAGTTTTCTTAATCAATTACATTAAAAATTGACACATATATATGTATATATATATGTATATATATATATTCACCTATTTTCTTCTGCATGTTCCTTATCTCCATTCCCTTTGCGAATTTGGTTCTTTGAATCCTCCCCTTTTCTTTCTCACTTTAGTCCCTATACGTGCTGACTGTTCATTATTATCTTGCCATAGCAAATCTCTTATTATTATTTAAGCTTATAATGCACTATACTTAATAAGTATTGTACTCCTCTGCTTCTATCTGCCTGCTAGGACCTTTACAGGTAGTTATATATTTTTTTTGTCATTTTGTTTTAGGTGAGTTGACTTCTTTCAGTATTTCCTGTAATTTAATGCAGGCCTCGTAATGGAGAATTCTCTCAATTTTTGTATGTCTGGAAAGGTCTTTATTTTTCTTCATATCTAAAGGAGAGCTTTGCTGAATACATTATTCTTAGCTGGTAGTTCCTTTCATTTAATAGTTTGAGCATATGATTCCACTCCTTCTGGCTTGTAAGATTTTAGCTGAGAAGTTTGACGATAATCTAATGGATTTTCCTTTATAGGGTACCGTCTTCTTTACCCTGGCTGTCCAGGTAATTCTTTCTTTGTCATTGATTTTTGATAACTTTAATAGTGTGTCTTGGTTAAGTCCTTTTTCGGGTTGAGATAATTGGGTGTTCTGTTGACTTCTTGAATACCAAGTTCCAGTTCATTCCTTAGATTTGGGAAATTATTGTCAACTATTTGTCTGAAAATGCTTTCTAGTCCCTACTCCCTTTCCTCCCCTTCGATAATGCTATTTATTCATATGTTTCCTCTCCTGATGTTGTCAGCTAGATCTTGTATTTGCCTTTCATTATTTTTCATTCTTCAATTTCTCTCTTCTTCTTTCTGATTTATTTCTAGATTTCTGTCTTTGATATTACGGATTCTTTCTTCCATTTGGTCGACTCTTTTTCTCGAGCTTACTATTTCATTTTTTCAGCTCTTGCAGTGTTCTTTTTATCTCCAGAAGATCTATTCTGTTCTTTTTGAGGTTTTCGATCTCCTTGCTAAGGAACTTATTCTGATCATCTAGTTGATTTTTCAATTCCTGAAATTGTCGATATGACTTGTTTTTGATCTCAATGATTTTTTTAAGAAGTACCATCCTGAATTCTCTGTTATTTAAATTGCATATTTCCATGTTTGTAAGCGTATTTTCTGGAAAATTTTCTCTTTCTTTCTGAGATGCTTTGTCACCTTGGTTATTCATGGTATTTAATGGACTCTTTTCCTGCCTGTGCATTAATGGAAGTGTATTCTATTTTTCTTTTTTTTTCAGAAAGTAGATTTAATATATAAAAGTCTTTCTTTAGCCTGTTGCAAAGGAGGTGCTTTCTATTTGGTTTCCAGTCTGTGGTCTCTAAGCCTCTTGGATCCCTGCTTTATATAAAGCCTTAATAATGCCTTTTTTTGTCCTTTCAGATGTTTAATTACTCCCGTTACCCTCAGTTTCAGTCTCTGTTAGTGTTAGTGATAGTTTCAATAGTGTTTCTTCAGATTCCCTTGGGACTCCACAGTGTTCTCTCTGAGAATATCGGGGGAGGAGCCCTCTAGTTTGGGATATGGGGGCTGGTGCTCAGACTTGTAATGCGGCTTGTAAAAATTAACTTTTTTTTTTTTTTGCCATCCTGCTTCTCTGCTTCTACCCTGATGACTAGGAGCTGCTGTCGACCATGTGGAGCTCACAGCACTCCGAGACAGGGCTGTACAAGGAACTTGCCACACCTTCTCCCTTCCCTCTCCTCCTACAAGGAACTCCAGTGGCTGCAAGAGGTAGCTTTTTTATTTCTACCAGTCCACTACCTAACACCTGGGCTTCTCTCCTGTGGTAGCTCTTATGCACAGATGCCATGCTCAAATGTGCTGGTGTGCAGTTTGGGTGTTTGTTGTTGTTGTTGTTGTTGAGTTTTAGATGTTCAGCTTATTGTTGTTTTAAGAGGAGAGATCTGGGGACATCTCTCACTCCACCATGTTTCTCCAAACACTCTCTATGCAATTTTAAATGAATCATTTTCTTATTTTTTCTCTAATAGTTTATTATTGGTGTATATAATAAAAATGATTTCTGAATATTAATTTTATATCATCATACTTTCCTAAATTTATTTATCATTTTTTAAAGTTTTGTGTGTGTGTGTGTGTGCGTGTGTGTGTGTGCGTGTGTGTGTGTGCGTGTGTGAAATCTTTATGGATATCTATATATAGTACGCTATCTTTAAATAATGACAGTTTTGCTTCTTTTCCCATTTGGATGTTTTTATTTTTATTTTTTCTTTGATTGCTGTGGCTAAGACTTTCAATAATATGTTGAATAAAACTGGTGAAGATGTACATCCTTGTCTCGTTCTTGATTTTAAGAAAACATCTTCATTTTTTCCCCATTGAGTATGATCTTAGCTGTGGGTTTCTCTTATATGGCCTTTATTTGTTGAGGTATGTCCCCTGTATTCCCAATTTGCTGAGTGGTTTTATCATAAATGAATGCTTCAGTTTTGAAATGCTTTTTTGCATCTATTTTCACGATCGTATGATATTTATCTTTAAATTTGTTATGTAGTGTATCACATTAATTGATTTGCAGATATTGAACCAAATTTGCATCCCAGGAATAAATCCAACTCAATCACAGTATATGATCTTTTCGCTGTCTTCCTGAATTTGATCTGCTCATATTTTGTTGAGGATTTTTGCAACTATGTTCTTCAGAGATATCGATCTATAATTTTCTTTTTATATAATGACTTTGATTTTAAAATCAGGGTAAAGCGGCCTAATAAAAATGAGCTTTTTTTTTTTTTTAAGATGAGAACCTTTTCTCCTCTTAATTTTTTTGAAATAGTTTGAGAATACGTGTTAATTCTTCTTTGAAAGTATAGTAAAATTCACCTGTAAAGCCATCCTATCCAGAACTTTTGTTTGTTGAGAGTTTTTTGATTACTGATACTGATTTCATTACTAGTAGTCGGTTGGTTTGGATTTCTGTTTTTTATTAATTTTTTAATAACCGTATATTTCTAGGATTGTATTAATTTCTTACAGATTATTCATTTTTTGCCATATAATTGATCTTAGTATTTTCTTATAATCCTTTATATTTCTGTGGAGTCACTTGTCACTTTTCTTTCATTTTTGATTTTATTTATTTGGGTCTTTTCTTTTTTTTCTTGATGAGTTTAGTTAAAGGTTTGTCAAATTTTTATCTTTCCAGAGATATTAGTTTATTGATCTTTTGCATTGTTTTCTTAGACTCTATTTTTATTATTTCCTTTCTTCTATTCAGTTTGGGTTTTGTTTGTTGTTTTTTAAATTCTTTTAGGTGTAATTTATATTGCCTTATTTGATTTAAAATATATATATATATTTATTTAAATTAGTTTCAAGTACATAGTACATTGTTTAGACATCTATAAAGTTCATAAAATGATCCCCCCAATTGCTTCCTCTCTCCCCTAGCCCTCCACCTAGCCATCATATTAATGCTAACTGAATTCTCTATGCCATGCTCCCCATTCCTGTGACCAACTATCAACTACTAATTTGTACTTCTTTAACCCTTCACCCCATTCTCCCAACCTCCCAACCTTCCTCCCCTCTGTCCATCACCAAATTGTACACTATAGTTGTGAGTCTGTTTTTGATTAGATTGTTCTTTGTGTTCCTTAGATACCACATATAAGTGAAATCATATGGTATCTATCTTTCGCTGTCTGCCTTATTTCACTCAGTATAATAA
>NW_006429388.1:166944-176127 GCF_000325575.1 Pteropus alecto | reverse complement strand
TTGGTTTTCTTTGGATAAATACCCAGAAGTGCAAACTCTGGGTCTAAAGATATATCAATTTTTAATTTTTTGAGAAACCTCCATACTGTTTTCCATATCGGCTGCACCAATTTGCAATACCACCAACAATGTATGAGGGTTCCGTTTTCTTCGCATCCTCACCAACACTTTTTGTTTTTTTGATTTATTGATGATAGCCATTCTGACAGGTGTGAGGTGATATCTCATTGTGGTTTTGATTTGCATTTTTCTGATGAATAGCAACCTTGAGCATCTTTTCATATGTCTATTAACCATCTGTATTTCCTCTTTGGAGAAGTATCTGTTCAGGTCTTCTGACCATTTTTTAATTGGATTGTTTGTTTTGTTGTTGTTGAGTTGTATAAATTTTTTATAAATTCCTTATCAGATGTATCATTAGCGAATATCTTCTCCTAAATAGTTGATCGTCTTTTTGTTTTGTTGATGGTTTTCTTTGATGTACAAAATCATTTTAGTTTGATGTAGTCTCATTTGTTTAGTTTTTCTTTTGTTTCTCTTGATTTTTTTAAAGGTAGGTTTTCATTGCTATAAATTTCACTTTTAGAACTCCTTTTGATGTGTCCCATAAATTTTGGGTCATTATGTTTTTATTTTCTTTGGTCTCAAGGTATCTTTTGATATCTTCTATATTCTGATTGTTAACCCATTTATTGTTTAGTAGTATGCTAGTTAGCATCTATGTTTGTGTATTTTTCAGTTTTTTTTTCTACTTATTGATTTCTAGTTTTATGCCATTTTGGTTGGAGAAGATGCTTTATATAATTTCAATCTTCTAAATTTACTGAGATTTCTTTTGCAGCCTAACATGTAGTCTATCTTGGAAAATGTACCATGTGAACTTGAGAAGATTGCATATTCTCATTTTTGGTGTAGTTCAGTCAACAGACGTTGACTATTTCTGAGAACTTGTTCATTTTTTCTAGGTTTTTTGAATTTGGTGGCATATAATTTTTCACAGTATTTCATAATTCTTTATATTTCTGTGGCATCCTTCATAACTTCTCTATTTCATTTTTTATTTTGTTTATTTGTGTCTTTTCTCTCTTTTTTAAATGTGTGTAGCCAAGTGTTTGTCAATTTTATTGATCTATTCAAAGAAACAGCTCATTGTTGCATTATTTATTTTTATTTTTTTTTTCTCAGTTTCAGTTAATTCTGCTCTAATTTTTACTATTGCCTTCCTTCTGCTGAATTTTGGCTTCATTTGTTTCTTTTTTAGTTCTTTAAGGTATAATGTTAGGTTGTTTATTTGGGATTTTTTTTTGTTTATTTCTTGAAATAGGCTTGTAATAATATAAACTTTCCTCTTTATATTGATTTTGCTGTGTCTCAAAAGTTTTGATATATTGCATTTGTATTCTCCTTAGTTTCTATATATCTTTTGATATTTCCTTTTATTTCTTCTTTGACCCAATAATTCTTTAGTAGCAAGTTGTTTAATCTTCACATATTTGTGGTTTTTCCCACTTTCTTTTTGCAGTGATCTCCAGTTTCAAAGCATTGTGGTCGGGAAATATGCTTGGTATAATTTCAAACTTCATGAATTTGTTGAGGCTAGTTTTGTGTCACAACATATGCCCTATCATTGAGAATATTCCATGTGCATTAAAAAAGAATCTATAATCTGGTGATTTAGAATGAAAGCCTCTGTAAATGTTGATTATGTCCAATTGGTCTAATAAGTCATTTAAAGCTGACGTTTCATTATTGATTTTCTGTTTGGATGATCTATCTATAGCTGTAGTGGAGTATTTAGGTCCCCTACTATGATTGTATTTTTGTAAGTTTCTCCTTTTAGTTCTGTTAATAGTGCTTTATATATTTTCGTACTGCCTGATTGGGAGCATATATATCGAAAAATGTTGTCTTCTTGATGTATTGTCAACTTTATCATTATGAGATGTACATCTTTGTCTCTCATTATCCTTTTTATCTTGAAGTCTATTTCATTAGATATAAGTACAGCTACAGCCTCTTTTCTCTGGATGCCATTTACTTGGAGTATCATTTCCCACCCTCTCACTTTGAGTCTATGTTGGTTCTTGCAGCTGAGATGTGTCTCTTGAAGGTAGCATTTATATTTAGGATGATTATTGAAAAAAATGTTTTGCTTTTTTTTATAGCCATTTTATCGTTTATTTTCTGGTAGCTCAGTATCTCTGTTGTTTCTTTTCCCTTTTGTTTTTGTCTTTTATTTTAGTTTGGTGGTATTCTATGATTTTTTCCCTCTGTTTTCTGTTATTTTATGTTGTATGTTTCAGTTTTGGATTTTTTTTTTTTTTGGTGTGTGTTTATGATTATCATTAAGTTTATGTAAAAGAAATTTTATATATACAGTGGTCTTTTTTCTTCTGTGTGCGTCTTATCTTAATTTCCCTTTGCAAATTTAGATCTTTACTCTGTCCTCTTTTTTTTTGTTGTTGTTGTCTCAAATTATCTTTATTTATGCCATGAGTTTATTTATAAGTTAAAGTATTTATTGTCTTTTTCTTTTCTTTTAAAAATACTTTTACCTCCTTTAACCATTATGCAATATTTAAGTGTATAATACCATATTCTTAATAAAGGTTGCAATTTCCTGCTCTTGTCTGTCTGTTAGTCATCTTACTCATAGTTTTGTGATTATTTGTCATTTTGTTTCAGGTGATCTGACCCCTTTCAGTATTTTCTGTAATGTCAGACTTGTGGTAGAAAATTCCTTCAGCTTCTGTATGTCTGAAAAGGTCTTACTTATTCTTCATAAAAAAAGGAGTACTTTGTTGGATATATTATTCTTGTCTGGTAATTTCTCTCTTTCATTTGTTTAAATATTTGACTCTACTTCCTTTTAGCTTGTAAAGTTTCTGCTGAAAAATCTGCTCATACTCCAATTGCTTTTTTTCTTTATTGGTTACAGTCTTCTTTTCCCAGCTGCCTTGACAATTCTTTCTTTGTCATTAATTTTTTAATAGTTTTAATGTAATGTGTCTTGGAAAAGGCATGTTTGGATTGAAATAATGAGGTGTTCTGTTTGTTTCTTGGATTCAATGATTCAGTTTTTTCTATATGTTTGGGAAATTCTCATCAACTATTTGAATAGTCTCTGTTTTCTTATTTCTTTCTGATATACCTATCATTATTATTATTTTTATGTTTATTTTTCAGTTAGATTTGACAGTCAATATTATTTTATGTCAGTTTTAGGTGTACAGCATAGTTATACCCATTATTCTTATATTGCTCTGTCTGATTGAATCAGATACTTCTCATAGAGTTCTTTATTTTTATTTTTTAATCTCAAGTCTCCTTCCATTTGTTTCATATCCAGATTTCTGTCTTTGCTATAACATCTTCTCAGCAGCTCTATTTTCTAAGCTCACTATTTCATTCTTCATGTCTTTTGTTGAAATCATCAGTTCCATAATTTCTATTTGCTTATTTTTTTTTAGTTTTAATCTCTTTGGTAAAATATTCCTTTTGTTTGTTGATTTTACTTCTGAGTTTATAAACTGCAGATCTGAATTTTCTTGCACATCATTGATTTTTTTTTTTTTCAGAACTACAATCTTGAATTTTCTCTCATTTAAATCACCATTTCTTTAAATTTGGTTTTTGGAGATGTTTTATTTTCTTTCCGATCTGCTTTGTTATCTTGGTTGTTCATGGTATTTGTTGGATTATTTCTTCTCCTAGGCATTTTTGGGAACAAACTCTGCTTTTTTAATATTTTCTCTTTAGCAGGCTGATAAAAGTAGTTTTTCTTTTGTTTTCTAGTAGATGGCACTTAAAGGGAACACAAGCCTCCTGCACTGCCCAGACCTTCTGGATCTCTGCTGAGTAAAAAATGCCCTTTTTTCTCTTCTGTGTCCAGGTCACCTTGGTTACAGTGTTTCTCCCCCATGGGACAATGTGTTGGATGATAGGGTTCCAAACCCCTTAAGTCCCAGCACTGCCCCATCACTCAGATGCAGTGTCACACTGACTGAGGTGTCCTGGGTGCTTCCATTTGGATTAGCCTCAATGGGTAGGGGCAGGGGGGGTTGAGAGAGGCAGCTAGTGTGTTTATGTCTTTGTTCTTTTCACAGTAATGGTGACTGCCAGACCTCAGCTGCTTTGCCTTTGTATCTTCACCCTTGTCTCTGGAATTAACCACAGTATCTATCTTTCTTTCAGGAGTTGTCTCTTCATTTCTTGGGGCTCTAGATGCACTCATTTGTAGCTCAACACTCATTTCTACAGTTTTTTCTGGGGTCCGCTACTAGCTCTGGTAAAGTGTGGGGAGGCAAGCTCTGAGAGTGTGTGGGGAGGTGACCAGGCTTTGTGGCTTTGTTTTCTGCCTAGCAGTGGTGGCTGCTAGAACACAGCTGTTGTATTTCTTTGTTCTGGTCTCTGCCTCATAGATTGCTGAGTTCAGCCATATTACGTGATGATCACTCAGGCAGGATTGCTTGGGACTACACAGAGTACACACAGCAACCTGATTTCTTCCCTCTTCCTGAGCCCCACAGCGAACTTCTGGCTACATCTGCTCTTCTCCCTTCTTTCCTCCTCTATTTGCCCCAATTTGCCCACCTTCAGATGTTTCAACGTGCAGATCTCTCAGCAGTGTTTGTGTGTTTGACCGGGAATCCTTTATTGGATTTTAGATATTCAACTTGTAATTTCAAGGGTAGAGATCATGCTTCTGACATTACCTATTTATTTATTTTTTTTGGCTCCAGACTTTCTAGTTCTTTTTTAAACTCATTTTTTCATGTATTGTTTTTCTGATTTTATTTAGTTGTCTGTGTTCTCTTATAGTACAATTAGCTCCTTTAAGACAATATATTGAATTATTTTTTAGGGAGTTTATATAACTTTATTTCTTAAAGATCGGTTGCTAATATTTTTGTTTTTATTTTTATTCGGTGGTCTGATGTTTCTCTGATATTTTATACCCATGTGACCTGGTGCTGGAGTCTCCTCTTTGGAAATAGTAGTCACCTCTTCCAGTTTTTACAGACTGGCTTTGTCAGGAAAAGCTCTTCATCTATCAACCTGTCCAGAGATTCTTGGTAAGCTGACTTTGGAAGGGTCCATTGCCAGAATCTATAGGCAGACAGATCAGTTGCCTGAGTCTGTGAACAGACAAGTTTGTTGCATAAATCCATGTATGAGTAAGTGCTTGAGTCCACATAGGTTGGCCTCTCATCAAGGCCCACTGAAGTGGGTCTGGTGCCTGAGTTTATGGGTGTAGGCCTGTGTCTGAGTCCACAGAAACCACATTAGCTTTGAGACAGGCTTGTAGTCTAGACCCATGATTGCCAGCTTTGTGCCATATTCACTGAGGTAGGCCCAGAGCCAGAGTTTACAGGGATGGGCCTGAAGCCTGAATCTAAGTGGCTGACATGATGCTGAAGAAGGCCTGGAACCATGATTCATGGAGGCTAGACTGATGTGGGCCTGCAACCAAGGTCCACAGGTGCCTACCTTTTGCTAAGGCAGGCCTTGAGGTTAAGTCTGCATGTATGTGTCAGTCCTAATGGTGTGAGCCAATACCTGGATCCACTATGGCAGGCCAGAAGCCTCAGTGTGTGGTGACATTGGATGCTCACTTTACTCTCTTTTCCCCATAGGAAAGCAACAGTGCAGATAAAATCTCCATGCTTGGGGCAGAAGTTACTCAGTTACTCAGGTAGAGTATACTTCTACGTTCCTCAATTTTTTTTCTTTTTTTCCTCATTTCTGTGCTCAGCTTGAGTGCTATAATTTCTCACCTGGAATCCAGAGCACTTGTGCAATATATATATATTTTTTTAGGTGTGAATGGTTATTTACATGGGTGTTTCTCTGAAAGGACACAGGCTGGAATTTCTTATTTTGGCATACTACTGACATTCTAGTTCATTGTGTCTTAATTATTGAAATAAATGTTTTCATGCATATTTCAAAGTTCTTTTGAATATTTAAAGGTCCTTGTGTCATGATAGCTTGTAGTAACCATGCTTAACCATGCTTTTATAAATCCATCCCAGTAACTTTTGGTCAGATTATGGAATGCCCATGATATCAAGGAGTTTTACTATGGATGAGAAAAAAATATATTTGTTTGGAAGAACAAATGCTGCAGATTCTGTTTTTTATTGCTTGATGTGATAAAGACCTATAGATTATGTGCCAACTCAGACTGTTAACCATAATTGCAGGTTAATTTGCCAGTGACATAGTAAGCAAGCAGTTTACCTACATTTTCCGGAATGGGCAGTTGACATTAAATTTAGGTTCATTTAATTTTTCAATCCAGGTCTATTCTTCCCTGGGCACCGTGGTCAAAATGTTGGCCACCCTAAGATCATCTTACCAGTACTAATTAATAGATATTCTAGTGTTTATACTCCTTGGGAGAAACGCTCCCTGACTTATGGTTTTCCTTTATATTAATTAAGCCATGTATTGGGGAAAATTTGTTTCTGTACTTTGGAATTTTGAATGAAGTATCCATATGCTGCATTTAGATTTCAGAAAATCGTAGTCAGGACAAAAACATCCAAAACCAATCCCATGTGATATTTATTTATTTTGAATATGCTCTGTCAAGTATATCTGTATATCTATATCATTATCAATATTAAAAGATATATTTAAATATACATAGATAGATATTAAATATAGATAGATCTGTATATAGCCTAGATATTTGATACTAGCTTTTTATATTTAGTGTTTATTTATAATAAAAGAAGCAAGAAGATTTGGATTTAAATCCTGTCTCACTTATTTACTGGCTTTGTATTATCTTAGGCAGTTACTTAACATTTGAAACATCAGTTACCTTATTGCTAAAGTTAGGATAATATAACAAGCATCTCATTGAGTTATCAAATTAGATCACATTATGTTTAGTGTTTAATGTATTGCTTGGCATAATATAAGTGTATAATAAATTTTAGCATTGATAACAATGCAAAATTTTCTATAAATTTAATTATCAGAATCACATAATAGTCCACTTGTGCTAGTTACATTAGAGACGGGAAGGTGGAAATTCATTTTGAGATCAAGGGAGTGAGCAGAATAAAGAAGAAATGTCTTATGTTTTCCTCCCACATCATCTCTCCTCTACAAATAATAGCTCAGTTAAAAATATACTTTAAAAAAATTCGGTGTCATTATTCTTTCCTAACAAAGTGGATAACTATATAAATAACAGGAAAATATAAACATTTTGGAACTAAAATGGAACTTTGAGGACAACTTGTCTAACCATTTTATTATTTTATGTGGTAAAACAGATCCAGAAGGCAAAGTGACTAAGGTGACTTAGTCAAGAACCAAGGGTAGAATCCATATCTCATCAGCTTTTTGCATAGTCTTTTTTAAAACAGACTATGTAGTATGAAAGACATACATTAGTACATTGTATGTTTTCCTATTTTTCTCAGTTTGGTATTATTTTTAGTGTAGCACGGTTTCTTCATTTACTAGAATATACTCAAAGATGTCACAAGATATTTTTTAAATGTTATTTATTTCACTTTGACTAAATGTCAATAGATTGGTGACTTCTCTTTTATTAGCTGCTTATGTTTTTATACCTAAATAATTTAAATTTATTTTTTAAAGATTTGCAATGATATATAGGTAATAAATCAATAAATTTATTTTCTTATATCAACTTAATTATTCGAAAGCATTAGTTGTATTGTGGATTGATAATACAAAAATCTTTCATATCTACTGATTACTTTATATGTTTTAAACTATTTGTATACCAATTAATTCACATTTGTATACCAATTAATTTCTACCTCCTTGCTTACTTCCGAGTCATTATATTTTCTCAGAGCAGATTGTTTTAATAAGCAACCTCATATCAGTGGTTTAACACAATAAACATTTTGCCCCTCCATCCTGAAAGTTCCCTGATTAGATATCATAACTGGGTATCTCTTCTCTAAAGGTGAGTTAGAGATCCATCCTACTTCTTTCTATCTTGTGATATAGTTGTCCTAAATGGATAATTTCCAAAGTCAGTGTGAAAAGAGAAGAGATCATGGGGAAAACTTAGCAGATACTTAAATATTTTGATTTAGAAGTTACACACAAACTTTCATTCTCATTCAGTGAATCAGAAGCCAGTCACATATCTTCACCTAGAGCAATGAAAAGCTGATAATATAGTTCCTGGCAACAACTCTACACTTTGAAAGAAGAATATGAGTCTTTGATGGTCAGCTAACTGTTTCTGTCAATCTTACTTTCTAGAAGAATTTATAAGTATGTTGAAGTAACAATAAAGTTGCAACAGTTTTTTTTTTTTGAAGAAAAATTTTTTTTTTTTTATTTCAAATTACCATCATCTTTATGAAGACAGGACTGAAATCATGGTAATATATATTTCACACATGTTTTAATAAATTACTCTAGTTTATTAATACTTCTTAAGTGGAATTGGAAGTAGTATCCTATGAAATTTTAAGAACAATTTTTTTTATAAAATATATAATGCACTTTAGCAAAGAAACTTTCACTGACACAACCGTAGTGAACAGTTTCTAAATTATGGTTTATGTTACCACTATAATTGGTTCTTCCAATAACTTGTTTGTTTTATGCTTAAAATTCAGAACCATTTAAACTTGGCTGTATGCATCATTACAGATACACAATGATTTGGCTTATATTTTCTTTCAAAAAAAGCCTTCTCACTCATTTAATGCTCTTAAAATATTCTTGTGTTAAGTCTAAAGTTATTAAAGTTTGAGGAGGATTTAGAATCAGATGTAGCAAATTTGCTTATGTAGTGATTTTAATAATTATTCCTTGTTTATTTTAAGTTAGAATATGTTTTTTCATATCTCCACATGAATGTAAATATAGTCTTTTTAAGGGTCTTCAAGATATTTACATTTTTGTTTATTTTAAAGTTCACATGTGAAGCCTGGGAAATCAAAAAGCTCTGCTTAAAATAAAATTATTTAAAGTATGCTCTGATAGCCCTACTTAATAAAGTTCCATACTGCTTACAAATATTAAAGATACCTTTGCTATTGATTTTAATATTTTATAAACAAGCAGTGATGTAGAACCCAATTTCTCAGAATTTACTTACACTGAAATAACAATGATTCTGTGGTAGTCAGGAAATATATTTCAGACACAATTTAGATTTCAGCTTGAATT
>NW_006429388.1:155199-166798 GCF_000325575.1 Pteropus alecto | reverse complement strand
ATATATGCAAGTTTTTTTTCCAGAACCAAACATTCTTCATATCTTATTCATGCACATATATTTTTGTATTTCAAAGTCAGTTTCTTGGCATTGACAAGAATTATAGGGGTAATTCAATATAGTGCTATTTCCTATTATGCTACTTTCCCCTAAAGACTCAACCCACAGTCTCTTTGCTGTGGAAAATATAAAAATACATTGTTAGTGTATAAGAAAGCTATGGATTTTTGTACACTGATTTTGTATCCTACAACTTTACTGTATTTGTTTCTTGTTTCTAATAGATTTTAGTAGTGTCTTTAGGGTTTTCAATATAGAGAATCATGTCCTCTGCAAAGTGATAATTGGACTTCCTTATTCCCAATTTAGATTACTTTTATTTTCTTCTCTTGCCTGATTGACCTAGCTAGGACTTCCAACACTTGAATAAGTGGTTATAGTGGACAAATCTGTCTTGTTCCTGATCTTAGAGGGAAGGCTTTTAGTTTTTCACCATTAAGTATTATGTTAGCTAGGTGTTCATCATATATAACCTTTACTATGTTGAGATACTTTTTTTCTATACCCATTTTATTAAGTTTGTTAAACTTAATAAATGGATACTATATTTCGTCAAATGCTTTTTTTGCATCTATTAATATGATCATATAATTTTATCCTTTATTTTGTTTATGTTTTGTGTAACATTAATTAATTTGCACATGCTGAACCATCCTTGTGCCTCTGAAATGAACCTCACTTGATCATGATGTATAATCTTTTTAATGTATTGTTGTATTTAATGTATTGTAGCAGTTAATGTAATGTTGTATTTAATGTAATGTATTGTAGTATTTTCTTTAGAATATTTGCTTCTGTATTCATCAAAGATATTGGTCTATACTGTTTGTGTGTGTGTGTGTGTGTGTGTGTGTGTGTGTGTGTGTGTGTACACACTTGCATGTGTTATCTTTACCAGGTTTTGGTATAAAGGTAATGTTGGCCTCATAAAATGAATTAGGAAGTATTGCCTCATTTTCAATTTTTTGAAAGAGTTTGAAAAGAACAGGTATTAAATCATCTTTGATTGTTTGGTAGCATTTACTAGGAATTCCATAGCAATCTTATACACTAATAATAAAATTTCAAAAGAAAAATAAATTCTTTTTTGCAATTGCAACAAAAAGAATAAAATACCTAGGAATAAACTTAACAAAGCATGTGAAGGACCTACACACTAAAAACTATAAGATGCAAAGAAATAAAAAGATAGTTTATATTCATAGATTGGAAGAATCAATATATTTTAAATGACCATATTACTTAAAGCAATATACAAATTTAATGCAATGCCCATCAAAATCCAAATGGCATTTTCTAAAGAAATAGAACAAAATAATCAGATTTGTGTATAATTACAAAAGATCTTAAGTAGACAAAGCAATCCTGAGAAAAAATAACGAGGCCAGAGGTATCACTCTACCTGACTTCAAATTATACTACAAAGTGACGGTAAACAAAACAGCATGGTATTGAGAAGAAAACAGACACACGGACCAATGGAACAGAATTGAGAACTCAGAAAAGAACTCTCATTTATACGGGCAAATATTTTTTTGAAAGAGACAAAAATACACAATAGAGGAAAGAAAGCCTCTTCAATTATTGGTACAGGAAAAATATGCAGGTAAAGCTACATGAAAAAGAATAAAACTAGACTGCTATTTGTCATTACACATCAAAACTAATTCAAAATGGATGAAAGACCTAAATATAAGACCTGACACAATAAATTGCATAGAAGAGGACATAGGTATTAAACTCATGAACCTTGTATTTAGAGAGGATTTTATGAATTTGACCTTAAAGACAAAGTAAAAGCAAAAATAAATGAATGGGACTATATCAAACTAAAAAGCTTCTGCACGACAAAAGAAACTATCAATAAAACAGATAGGCAAACAACTGAGTGAGAGAAGATATTTGCAAACAAGGCCTCTGCTAAGGGCTAATATTCAAAATATGCAAAGAATTCGTATAACTCAACAACAAAAAACAAACGATTTAAATAAAAAGTGGGCAAAAGACCTGAACAGACATTTCTCCCAATAAGACATACAAATGGCCAACAGACATATGAAAAGATGTACAACTTCACTAGTTATTAGGGAAATTCAAATCAAAATCACAATGAGATAGATACCATTGCACACCTATTAAAATGGCTATCATCAACAGGACAAGTAATAACAAGTGTTGGAGAGGTTGTAGCGAAAAAGGAACACTCATACACTGCTGGTGGGAATATAAGTGGGTACAGCCACTATGGAAAACAATACAGAGTTTCTCAAATAATTAAAAAGAGAATTTCCATATGACCCAACAAACTTTCTTCTGGGTATCTATCCAAAATTTTGAAAACACTTATTCATAAAAATATATGTATCTCAGTGTTCATTGCAGCATAATTCATGGTGGCTAAGCCATGGAAGCAAACAAAGTGTCCTTTGATAATGATTGGATAAAGAAGATGTAATACATATATGCAATGGAATAGTACTTGTAATACTACTCAGCCATAAGAAAAGGTGAAATACTGCCATTTGTGACAACATGGATGGATCTTGAGATTATCACACTAAGCGAAATACGTCAGATAGAAAAAGTGATATGTGGGATACAAAACTGCAAGAACAAATGAACAAGTAAAACAGAGACTCATGGACACAGGCAACAGCTTAGTGGTGACCGGAGGGAAAGTGGGGAAGGGAGATATAAATAAGAGTAAAGGGGGTCAAATATAAGTTGATGGAAGGAAACTTAACTTTGGGTGGTGAACACACGGTGCATATTATTGAAATGTACCCTTTTAACCTATAAAATTGTATTAACCAATGTCAGTCCAATAAATCAAGAAAATATAGAAATAAAAATATATGATTTATTATCACTATAAAATTTAATAAAGATGTTTGTTATTAATCATATTAATTACTAATTAATTTATTGTAATTTATCATATTGTTATAATTATTATTTTAATAGAATCCAATTTATTATTACATAACATTATTGCATATGTATTTAATATAATTATGCATATGCTTTCATATATACAAGCATATACTTGTATTAACTGTCTATGTCACAGAAAGATTAATGAGTATTTTGTGGACCAACACTGTATTCTAGCTTAGACACATGTAATCTATAAGCAGTTACTATGTCATTTTACAGTAATCACTTATAATTACATGATTAGTGTTTCTATTGCTTATATCTAATATTCTGAAAAGTTTGGAGAGGCTATTCCAACAAAATGTCATGAATTTTCCGGAGGGCGAATTCACACTGAAAGAAAAAAAATAAATAGAAAAATATTAACTGATGTGTTATGGTAATACCTAACATAAAGCTATATACATACTCGTAATCATGAATGTGGATGACATTTCATGACTATTTTTATAATGTATATATAAAAGTTTAATGTCAACTCAAAATCCAGCTTTAAAATAATTACAAGTTACTCAGAAAAATCTATAATACAATAGAAGCTTTTCAAGTTTAAATGCAATCCAGTATATCTAGAAGTTAATAAAAAAGTTTTATACAAATTACCTATAATTTGCAATAAGTAACATGGCACAACTTAAAAAAAATAATAGAAGAAGGTGATCAACATGGGTAAGTTCTGTTGTGTTTTGATTGTGAAACTGTTATTGCTTTTGCTGTTGTTGTTGTTTGTTTTCTAAAGAAAAAAACAAAGGTAAACTCTATGTTTTTTTTTGTCTCCATCAATGCCTTTGTTTCTTTCCTTCCTTTAACTTGATGTATGATGTGGTGATGATTTTAGCATAATGATGCACCGTGTTCATGATATAAGAGGAAACCAGTATTGTCAAGAGCAAGCCTTTTGTCTTAAACATGTTCCATTCTGAAGAATCTTGAAAGGATTAAGCCTGCTTCCAAGGAAGAATACTATGGTCTTCATGATCTATCACTGTCTTCCCAAAATGGAGCCAGGATTCATGGCTTTCATAGTCTTAACTTTATTATTTGTTGCAAGAATGAGCCAGAATCTCAGTGGATAAGGCTATACAAAACAAACAAACAAACAAACAAACAAACAGAAGGAAGATGATAACGAACTTCAAGGTATTAATTCAAGGCTCAATCTTTCAATGTGTGGTGAACAGAATTCAAAGAAGGACCCCATGAACTTTGCTCCCTGGAATTACTCCAGTGAATACTTTATACTACATGGCAAAAATGTATATTTTTAGATAGTTTACTAATTAGATAAGATCATCCAGTGAACCTAATCTAATCACATGAGATTTTTAAAAACAAAGTTTTCTTTAGTTAGTAGCTAAAAAGGAAAACCAAAGTGATTGCAACTCTGAGAAAGAATTAACACATTTTTATGGAATCTGAGATGAAGGGGGCCACAGAATAAGAACAAACTGTGGGCTCTAGGAATCGATAGGAGTCCTGGCTGATAGTAAACAAGAAAATAGGGAACTCAATCCTATAGCTATAAGGAACTGGATTCTGTCAACAATATGGGTAAGCTTGGAAGCAGATATTTTCTCATAGCTTCTATATAATAGCCCACTCTGGTCAATACCTTAATTTCAGCTTTGGGATACCCTGAGCAAGAAAACCCAGTAGTGCCTATCTGGACATTTGGCCTGCAGAAGTATGATATAAAAATGGATACCGTTTTAAGTCACTGAGTTTGTGGCAATTTGTTATGCAACAACAGAACATAGATACAATGGGATAAGTAAATAAATGCTTTGTACCAGTCTCTGGCCTCCTTGTGCATTTATAATTGTCCAATAGGTGTTTTTTTTTTTTTTTACTAACTGAATTTAAGCCACTAAAACTTAGAAAAACTTATATGACTTCAGAAAATAATAAAATGAAAATTTTAAATGTTGAAACCAGAAGACCTAAAAAAGTTGTTTTCCAGTATATCAGTAACACATTTACTTAGACAACAGATTTCTAGTAGTAACAACTGTCCCATTCCTTTAAGACAAAGAAATAAAATAAAAAGGAGAAGGAGCAGGAAATAGTAGGCTCAAGTCTCATGAAATTGCTTTCATAGAAAAGTCATAAAGTTATCTTCAGATTGTTGCCCCCTAATTTTTGTGTAATGTAAAATTATATTAGATTGCCCTGAGACGTGACTACTAATGGAGGAGAGGAAAGAACAGTCGTAAAAGAAATTAGAAATACTTTAAACATGTATCAGCTCAGGATCTTTTAAAATATGAATAAGCTCTCTCGATGCTCAGAAAACTCCAAGAACAACATTCTTTTATAGCAAAGTAGATGTCCTTTTTAAAAAGGGAAAAGAACACTGAATGATAATAGCTTATATTAGTTCTTACAGATCATCTTTTTCTAAGTGGTTCAGCATATAGAGGCCGAGAAAGGTGAAATGATTTACCAAAGAAAAGTACTAAAACTTCCTCACTTTGTCCAGGATTTTTTCTAGTGCATTTTAATAATTTATATTCATGCTTATAACTTAAACCATAAATTAAATATTAAGCTATTAAACAACTTTTATCAAATTCTTTTTAAAGTAAAATTAAGAAAAAAAAACTTCTAAAAGAGTAAGACATATTTATAAAGAAAACTAACTTATGATAGTGACATCAGAAGCATGGTGTTATGAAGGGTCTCCCTGATCTCTCTCCTTGAAATTACAACAAATTGAACAGCTACCGGCCAACAGAGAACATCTAGCCTAACATACAAACACATCTGAGAGATCTGCACATAAGAGAATCTGATGGAGGGGAAATTGGGTGAGTAAGGGTAGAGGAAAGGGAGAGGAGCAGAGATTTGTGCTACAAATGCATCCTAAAACTCCCTGCAGGATGCAGGAAAAGAAGGGAAATTAGGTGGCGGTTTTCACTCTCTAGCTCTGAGCACTCTTGCTTGATTGATCAGCATATTCCACATGGCAGAGCCCAGAGATCAGGGCAGAGACCAGGGCAGAGACAAAATACAGAGGGGCAACTGCTGTGTTTGAGCAACTGCCATTGCCAGGAAGAAAACCTAGCCACCTCACCCCACCTTCCTAGAGCTCACCAGCCCATATTCTCTCAGAGCTAGCAGTGGGTCCCATGGGAAACTGCATCAGTGAGTACCCAGGAAATTGAGAAGACACACACTGCAGCTGGTCCAGTGACAGGAATGGAGATATAGAGGCAAGGCAGTGAAGAAGCAAACATAGCATGATAGCCAGCATTACTGAAAGGAAACAGATGCTGACATACCCCACCCCCACCCATTTAGGTTGATTTTAGAGGAGACAGTACAATACTGCATCTAGCTGCTAGGACAGTACCAGAATGTCAGGTTATTTTCAAAGGCTCAGATGCCCATTGTCCATCACATTCTTTCATGAGGAGGGAGCCTTGGGACTGAAGTGACCTGATCACAGAAGAGACACACATCTTAACAGGGAATAAACATCATTTCTCAGCCATGTAGCAGAGATCCAAGAGACCTGGGCAGTGCAGGACACTCATGCACCACCTACTGAAAGAACTTTTCAACCTGCTAAAGAAAGATCATTCTAAATAATAATAATTTTGTTTGTAAAAAAGCAAAATACATTTCCTAAGTGCCTAGGAGAAGAAATAATCCATCAAATACCAGAACAACCAATGTGACAAGGCAGCACAGAAAGGAAATAAAAAACTTCCAGAAAATAAAGATATAGAAATTTACAATTAAATGACAGAGAATTCAAGATTGCAGTTCTAAAAAAACTCAATGAGATGCAAGAAAATTCTGATTGACGATTCGATAAAATCAGAAACAAAATCAATAAAAAATATGAATATTTTACCAAAGAAATTGAAACTCTAAAGAAGAACCAAATATAACTTTTGTAGCTGAAGAAATCAATAAAAACAATATAGAATGGAATAGCAAGCTTAGGAAAAAGAGCTGTCAAGATGGAGGAAAACCTATCAAAGACAGAAATCAGAAAATAATGCAGATGGAAGGAGAGAGTTGAGAGTAAAAAACAAACAAAAAAACTCTACAAGAACTATCTGACATCATGAGAAAAGAAATAAGAATAAACTGTATACCAGAAGAAGAGAGGGAGAAGGGAACAGAAATTCTATCTAAACAAAGACTCAATGAAAATTTCCCAAACCTATGAAAAGAGTGAGATCCTCAAATCCAAGAAGCAAACAAAATACCTAATTATCTCAATCCAAAAAGGTCTTCTCCAAGACACATTATATTAAAACTGTCAAAAATTAATGACAAAGAATTCTCAAGGCAGCCACAGAAAAGAAGATGGCAATCTATAAAGATAAACACAACCTATGGTCAAGATAGCATAGTAAGTAGATGCTATGTTTGCTTCTTCTCAAGACCACATCAAAATTACAACCGATCTACAAAACAACCATCATTGGGAGCCACCTGAGTTCTGGCTGAATGGAAGTGCTACAACTGTGGACATACAAGATAAGGCTACCTCGAGACTGGTAGGAGGGGTGGAGACATGAAACAGACTGGTCCTGCAACCATGGATACTGATTAAAAAACCGGTGGGTTATCTTGGCAGTAGATGTTCCCTCAGAGGAGCAAGGTGCCCAGCCACACACTTGGTTTCCAAGCTCAGAGTTCTAGTGCCAGGAAGAAGTACCCACAACCTCTGTCTATAAAAAACAGCAGAAATTGTGGATGAGTGAAACAGAAGGCAGTTGAACTCACAGACATTTCTCTTAAGGGGTCCACACTTAGACATACTCACAAAAACTCACTCGCTCTGAGCTCTAGTGCTAGGGAAGCTGCTCAATGAGTGCTAGGGATATACAGGGAGAAATTGAATTGTCTGGCTTCACTATGAGGGCTAGAGAGGTGGCTTTCTCTCTGACAGAAGTTCTTGCAGAGTCCATGGTTTCTTTGTTCAGCCCTCCCCCATCCTGGTGTACAGAGGTAGGCGGCTGCCGTATCTGAGCTCCATCAACCTGGCTAACAAAGGTTTCCCTGCCAAGTTGATTTCCTGAGATTCCACTCCTCCAAACTTGCAGATCCAACCAAGACACCTACAGTGGTTGTTTCCAACAAATGGTCTGTCTTGGCTCATGCTGCAGAATTTCTTTAAATCTCTCAAGGATTCACAAAACCAAAACAAGAATCACCTGGCTTTGGCATCTCCCATACCTCTTGCTGAGAAGCCCCAAGCCTGGCACAAGCATCAGCTAGCCTTGGTTTCCAGCTTAATCTCTTGAGGCACTTCTTAGCTCAGCATGGGTGGTAGCCAGCTTAAGATTGCCTGGTGACTCTTGTCAGGTGGCTCCAGGCAGTTCATAGGCTATGGCTAAACTTTACTGCAACTGGGCCCCATACAGGAGGTCTTTTTGCTAGCACACCGGGTGGCCAGCTTCAAATAAAGCCAGAGTACCACCCAGAGCTGCATCTGAAGAGGACACAACTAAAGCGCAGACTAGGAAGGCACCAGAGCCCTGATAAAGTGAATCTTGCTTCATAAAGTTAACCCCTCACTGGCTAATCCTCACAATAATTAGCACAAGGGTCAATCTCTCCCACTGACATGCAAACAGAAATGAAGCATCATATATAACAAAAGGGATTATACAACCACTGGAAGCCAAACAAACACACCTTGAGCATTCAGCTCAAATGTGTTAATTCTTTCTCAGAGTTGGAATCACTTTGGCTTTCCTTTTTAGCTACTAACTAAAGAAAAAAATAAAAAAAATAAAGAATAAAAAAAATAAGAATAGCTTAAGGAGCCTCTGAGGAAACATCAAGTATACCAACATCTGCATTATAAGAGAGAGAGCAAGGAATTGAAAATCTATTTGAAGAAATAATGATGGAAAACTTCCCTAACCTGGCAAAAGAAATAGACATACAACCCCAGGAAGCTTAGAGAATCTCAAACAAGATGAACTAAAAGAGACCCACATCAAGACACACCATAATTAAAAGGCGAAAGATTAAAGCCAACGAGAGGATTTTAAAAGTAGCAACAGAAAGGCAATTAATTACTTACAAAATAGCTCCTGCAAGACTGTCAGCTGATTTCTCAGCAGAAACTATGTAAACCAGTTGGAATTGGCATGAAATATTCAAAGTGATGAAAAGAAAGGACCTACAACTAAGATTATTCTACCTGGCAAAGCTATCATTTAGAATCAATGGGTAGATAAAGAGCTTCCCGGACAAGTAATAGCTAAATGAGTTCATCGACGCCAAGTAAATATTATAGAAAATGTTGAAGGGACCCCTTAAAAAGAAAAATATATATCAAAAGTATAAGTAATATATGAATAATAAAAATGCAACAAATATATACCAACAATTACTTCAAATGAAAAAGGGTTAAACGCTCCAATAGAAAGATAGGTGGATTAATGGATAAGGAAACAAGACCCTTACATATGCTGCCTACAAGAGACTCACTTTAATTCAAAAGGCACACACAGACTGAAAGTAAAGGATTGGAAAAAGATATTTCATGAAAATGAAAACAAACAAACAAACAAAAGCTGTAGTAACAATGCTTACATCAGACAAAATAGATTTCAAACAAAGGCTATAACAAAGACATAAAGAAGGACCCAGTAATTACACTTCTTGGTATTTATCCAAAGAAACCCAAAACACTACTTTGAAAAGATGTGTCAATCCATATGTTCATTGCAGCATTATTTACAATTGCCAAGATATAGAAGCAATTTGAATGTTCATCAATTGATAAATGGATAAAGAAGGGGTGGTGCATACATACAATGAAATATTACTCAGCCATAATGAATGAAAGAATGAATACAGAAATGAATGAATGGATGAATGAATGAGTGAATGAAATATTGCCATGTGCAACAACTCAGATGAACCTACTAGGTATTGTGCTGAATGGAGTAAGTCAGATAAAGACAAATAACATGATTTTATTTACATGTAGAATCGAAATATCAAAATAATCAAACAAAAAATACCAAATTAATAGATATAAAGAACATTTTGAAGGTTACTAGATTAGAGGGGCATTGGGAAGGTTGTGTGAAAGAGGGGACGGGATTAAGATGTACAAATTGGTAGCTATAAAATAGTCAAGGGGGTGTAAAATATAGCATAAAGAATATAGTCAATAATATTATAATAACTATGTATGGTGTCAAATGGTTACTAGATTAATCGGGTGATAATTTCATAAATTATATGTGTCTAATCACTATGTTGTACACCTGGATCTAATATAATATTGTATCCCAACTTTAATTAAAAAAATAAGAAAAAATATTAAAAAGAAAAATCTATTAGATTAGCATAGAATTTTTTAGTAAAAACATTAAAAGCTAGAATCAACTATTAAAACCATTATGAGACAAAAATTACTAACCAAGAATAATATATTCGACAAAGTTCTCCTTTAGATATGAAGAAGAAATAAAGGCCTATTCAAACATACAGAACCTGAGAGAATTTTCTGCCGCAAGGCCTGCATTACACAAAATACTAATGATGGTAATTCTACCTGAAAAAAAAATACAAAACTATAATATGATGACTTAACAGACAGAAACAGGGAATTGCAATCCTTATTAAGATCAAGGTATTATAAATGTAACTATTACGTAATGTTTAAATGAGATAAAAAAATATTTTCAAAAGACAAGAAGACAATAGCTACAGCAATTCAGAAATATACTCAGTTTAAATAGAAATAATTTGATATAACAAAAACAGAAAGAAAGAGAAAGTAAAGGTCTCAATCTGCAAAGGTAAATGAAGATAAATTGGATGCAAACAACAACAAAAAATACTTCTTTTTACATAAACTTAATGGTAACCACACACAAAAAATTCAGGAACTGAGACACATAATAACAAAAAAATAAATAAATAAATAAAAATAAGTAACAGGGAAAAAAATCATAGCATACCACCAAAAGAAAATTACAGACAGAAACACAAGGAAAAAGAAATAACAGAGACACAGAACTACCAGAAAACAAAAGCTAAAATGGCTATAGGAAAACCTCATATAATGGTAATCACCCTAAATGTAATTGGGCTGAACTCACCAGTAAAAAGGCACAGGGTAGCAGATTGGAACAAAAAACAAAACCCAACAATATGCTGCCTTCTGGAGATACATTGCAGCTTCAAGGACAAATACAGACTCAAAGGGAAAGGGTACTCAAAGGAAAATGATACTCCAAGCAAATAGCATTCAGAGAAAAACAGGTGTAGTTGACTTTATATCCGATGAAAGACTTCAAGATAAAAAAAAAGCAATGAGAGAAAATAATGGATACTTTACATGATAAAGGGGGCAATACATCAAGAGAACATAATTTTTATCAATATATATGCTCCCAATCAGGGAACACCAAAATATATAAAGCAACTACTTGCAGAACTAAAGTGAAAAACTGACAAAGACACAATTATAATAGGGGACCTAAATACCCCACTATCAGCTATAGATAGATCATCCAAACAAAATATCAATAAGGGAATATCATCTTTAAATGACACATCAGACCAATTGGATAATAGACAATTATAGAACATTTCATTCATATATATATAT
>NW_006429388.1:133321-155130 GCF_000325575.1 Pteropus alecto | reverse complement strand
AAGCGGGCCTGAGCAAGAGAAGCATGGCTCAAAAGACCCATTCCAAAATATTAGATTATAAATTCTTTTCACTAGAGAAGAATGGAACATTCTCATGGAACATTCTCGAGGACAAACAATATGTTGGGACAGAAAACTAGCCTAAACAAATTTAAGAAGATTAAAATTATACTAAGCAATGTTTTGAAACTGGAGATCAACTGCAAAAGGAAAGCAGGAAAAGTCGCAAACATATGCAGATTAAACAACATGCTACTATGGAACGACTGGTTTAAACAAGAAATAAAATGAGATCAGGAGAAACATGGAAAGAAATGAGAATGAAAATGCAATACATTAAAACTTTTGGGATACAGCAAAAGTGGTAATAAGGGAAAAGTTCATATCATTACAGGCTTATCTCATAAAACTAGAAAAATTCAAATAAATAACCTAACATTACAGCTTAAAAAACTAGAAAAAAAAATAAACGAAGCCTAAAGTTAGCAAAAGAAAGGAAATGATGAAAAGTAGAATAAAATTAAATAAAATTGAGAATAAAGAAATACAAAAAATTAATGCAACAAAGACCTGGGTTTTTGTAAGTATCAATAAAGTTTACAACACCCAGGATAGATTCACTATAGAAAAAAAAAAAAGAAAGAAAGAAAGAAAGAAAAGACAAATAAACTCAGAAATGAAAGAGGGGAAGGTACGAGATACCACAAAAATACAAAGTCTCATTCAAGACTACTATGAAAGATTATATGCCACCAAATTCAGTTGTGGCAGCCTGACCTTGCCTGGCCATTTCCTGCTCAAAAGAGTTCTTCCTGACTGCCTTCCTCCCACCTCAGGGACTCTCCAGCAAATATCAGTTTTCTCATAGCTACCTTCCCCACCTCAAGGACTCTCTGGCTAACATCAGTTATTTTTTTGTTGTTTTGTTTTTCATAGCTTGACAACCAATTAATGTTCTTCCTTATATCTGTTGCTATGTAGGAATAACAAGACTGTATAAAACTGCCGATTATGTTATAATCAGTGCCAGCCTTTGGATAAGAATCTGCTGAGCCAGTGCCGGCATCAATAAATGCTGCTTCTTGCTTATAGCCTCAGTGTCTCATCTCTCTGTTCGAGAATCCTGCAACCAATAACCTAGAAGAAATAAAAAAAGTTCTTAGAAATATAAAACTTTCCTAGGCTGAATTATGAAGAGTTAGAAATCTAAATAGACCAATCAACAGTGAGGAAATTAAAATAACCATCAAAAACCTCTCCAAAAGTAAAAAGTCCAGGACCAGATGTCTTCACTAATGAATTCTAACAACATTCAAAGGTGATTTAACATGTGTTCTTCTCAATTTTTTTCAAAAAAAATGAAGACAAGTAAATACTTTCTAACTCATTTTATGAGGCCAAAATTACCCTACTACCCAAACCTGGTAAAGATAACACACAAAAAAAGGAAACTATACACTGATATCTCTGATGAATACAGATGCCAAAATCCTAAACAAAATGCTAGCAAATCGAATACAAACCATATATTAAAAAATGTATTGACTAGGCTGGCGCAAGATGGCAGACTAGGTAAAAGTAGGATTTGCCTCCTCCCAGATTCCCATTGAAAATACTGCCAAATTATAAAATAATCAACATGGAGAATCAACTGAAGTCCAGCTGTTCCTGACACCTACGTCTGATAATATAAAGGAGCCACATCAAATCCGGTAGGAGGGATAAAGTCACAAATTGGGCTGGACCTGCACCCACGGGTGATGGAGGACCGCTGGGAGGGAGAGCGAGGCTTCAGGATCCTCTGAAGGAGAGGGGAGTCCTGGACTCATTCAGGGGCTCCCCAGCCCAGGGAAGCGGAGTTCCCCCAAAACTCTAAATGTAAAAAACAGGAGATTCCAGCCACCTGAGTGAGACAAAAGAAGACAGAAACCCTAGAAGCCCCTTTGAAAGGCCCACGCACAGTCTCTTCAGCCTGTGGACACTCACCTGAAGCACCGGTGGTGGATCAAGAGACTCATGTAAAATTTACACGAGGAAATTCTGCATTACCTGGCACCAGAACTGGAGCTGAACAGGAAGGCACCATTGTGCTTTAGTCTGCCCCTCTACCAGGCAATCTACCAACCTCTACAGCTCCACTGTGCAGAAACCACACACAGGGCCATTACAAAGTGCTGGCCTGAGGGATCAGCCCACCCCACCCAACCTGCAGATTGCCAGGGGCTTTGTAGCTGAATGGCTACCACATCCCACACCCATTCAGGGCCAAGCATTCACAGCTGTGGACCAGCACTGTGAGTATGCATTTCTGAGACAGTTTCAGGCAGATCACTGTTGCCAACACAAATTTGGGCGGATCGCAGGAATCTGTTTGCCAGGCCCACAGCTATTAGTCTTGCTGTGATCTGGGACTTTTGAGGAAACTTGTGAACGGTTACCAAAGTTGCAGCAACACTGAGACTGTATTGATCTGACAGTCATTGTCTCCTTGTGATCCCACTCCACCCAACCCACAAATTGCCCCAGGTGATTCTTTGACAGTCAACTGCTACTGCTCTGCCCCTCCCCCAGGTCTCTTAATCCATGCAGGCAAAAAACTGGCCAGCACTGGGTGGGCTCTGCAGGGAAATTAGTTGTAGGAAGACCTCTGCTGCCTGCAAGAGCTACAATATTGTGTCAAGGAAGCTCAAAGGTCTGTGGGACCAACCTGGATGGCAACTGCTCTCACAGTGATCTGTCACTACAGGACAGGAACACCCTGACATAGAAGTTACAGCAAAAGGGCCTGATGTCCCTTGTCTCTCTGATAACCTGCTTCACCCAAGCCACAAAATGCCTACAGCCCATTGACAGGCAGACTCCTCTGCCCTGTTTGGCTCTGAGGTTGTGCAGTCTGCACAGTCAACAGACCTTGGCTAGCACAGTGAGTGAATATCAGGGAAAACAGTTGTGGGAAGACCATTGCTACCTATACAAGCTGTAATATCTCTTGAGGGGATTGCAGGGATCTATATTGGCCTGACGACCCTTGACTCCCTGAGCTCCTACCTCATCCAATACACAAAGTGCCCACTGCACATTGATAGGCAAGTGCCTCTGCCCTGGGCTGGCTCATTCAGACTCAAGGTGGGTAGCAGCTAACCTTGCTACAGATTGGAAACTTGTATAGGTAGCCACAGAGACAGCGCTGGCATGTGAATGGACACAGAAGTGGCAGAGATTAATTTACTCAATAGACCCAGGAGACTCCAGGTGTCTCTACACCACTCAACATGCATGTCACTCAGAGGCTAATCCAGTTTCAGAGACTTACAAGCAACGGACAGGCAGCGTCAGGCCTCAAGGAGCACTGGTCTCTCTGCTAAACTTTCACAGGTCATGGATGGGGAATAACCGACCGCTGCCTACAGCGTTGTCTCTTCCACTTACCTATAGATCCAGCATAGGCAACAACCATCTGCAGATCACTTTATAGTTCTCACCGGGTAGCCCTGAGCAATCAAAATCAGTGGCTGAATTTCACCTATGGGGGAGCCCCTCCCAAGAAGCCACAAAACCAACACATCTGGAGGCTGGCACTAGACCACAATGGAGAAACTCCTGACTAGTCCCATTAGTGATACACACAAAGGGTGGTTGCAACAAGTACACAAAACTGCTAGAGCGAATCTCACTCAGTGAGGTCAGCCCCCACACAAAAACTCTTACCTTGTGGGTGCAGCCAATTCCCACAATTAGCCTGAGTGTTAATCCCATCCATTGATGTACGAACAATAATAAAGGCTTGGTGAAAACAGAAAATCACACACAGCCTACACAAAGATCATGTGCAGAGCCTCTGGCATGAGGGATCAGGGAGACTGTGCCACTGGGCCACACAGGACACCTTCTACATTAAGCCATCTGGCCAAAGCTGAGAGATGAAACAAATATTCCTGACACATAGAAATGAATACAGAGAGGCTAATAAAATGAGAAAACAAAGAAACATGCCACAAATGAAACAAGAGAAGAAAACTCCAGAAAATAAGCTAAATGAAATGGAGGCAAGCAAACTACCAGACACAGAGTTCAAAATGTTTATAAGGATGCTCAACAAACTTATGGGGAAAATGGATTAGCATAGTGAGAACCTCAACAGAGAGACAGTAAGTATAAAAAAGGACATAGAAACCATAAAATAGAACCAGACATAAATGAAGAATACAATAACTGAAATGAAGAATAAACTAGAAAGATTCAACAGTAGGTTGTACGAAGAAGAAGACTGAGTCAGTGAACTGGAAGACAAGGTAGCTGAATACACCGAATCAGAATGATAAAAAGAAAAAAAAAAAAAAAGAATTGAAAAAAAATGAGGATAGTTTAGGAGACCTCTGAGCAAACATGAAGCATAACAATATCTGAATCCTAGGAGTACCTGAAGGAGACAAGAGAGAGCAAGGGATTGAGAATCTATTTGAAGAAATAATGACAGAAAACTTCCCTAACCTGGCAAAAGAATTACACATATAGTTCAGGAAGCACATAGAATCCCAAACTAGAGTTCAAACTGACCCACATCAAGACACATCATGATTAAAATGCCAAAAGTCATAGACAAAGAAAGGATATTAAAAGCAGCAAGGGAAAGACAGCTAGTTACTTCCAAGTGTATCCCCATAAGAAATGTGCTATTTTTTCAATGGAAACTTTGCAGGCAAGAAGAGATTGGCAAGAAATATTCAAAGTTATGACAAACAAGAATCTACAACAATGAATACTCTACCCAGCAAGACTTTCTATTCAAATGGAAGGTGCGATAAAGAGCTTCCCAGACAAGAAAAAGCTTAAGGAATTCATCACCAACAATCCAACATTATAAGAAAAGTTAAAGGGTCTTCTGTAAAAAGAGATGGGGTAAAAAAGAAAATATAAATAACAAATATGAATAATGAAATGGAAGTAACAATGTACCTATCAGTAATTACTTGAAATGTAAATGAATTAAATACTCCAATCAAAAGACTTAAGATAGCTGAATGAATAAGAAAACAAGACCCATGTATATGCAGTCTACAAGAGATCCACTTCGTATCAAATAATACTTAAAAACTGAAAGTAGAGGAGTGGAAAAATATATTTCACACAAATGGAAATGAAAAATAAGCCACGGTAGCGATACTAAAATCAGATAAAATAGACTTTAAAACAAAGGCTATAATAAGAGACAAGGAAGGGCATTACATAATGATAAAGGGATCAATAAATCAAGAAGACATAACCCTAGTAAACATATATGCACCCAATATAGGAGCACCTATGTACTTAAAGCAATTATTGACGGACATAAAGGAAGATAACCAGTAATACACTCATAGTAGAAGTCTTTAACACTCCGTTAATACTAATGGACAGATCTTCTAGGCAAAGAATCAAAAAGGAAACAATGTGCCTAAAAGCCATACTAGACCAGATGGATTTAATAGATATTTTCAGAGCATTTTACCCTAAATCAGAAACATATACATTCTTATTAAGTGCACATGGAACATTTTCCAGAATAGACCATAGGTTAGGACACTAAACAATTCTCAATAAATTTAAGAAGGTTGAAATCATATCGACCATTTTCTCTAATCACAATTTTATGAAATTAGAAATCAACTACAAGAAAAAAAAAGAAAAATACACAAACACATGGAGGCTAAATAACATGTTACTAAACGATAAATGGGTTATCAATGAGATCAAGGAAGAAATCAAAAGATATCTAGAGACAAATGAAAACATAACACTCAAAATCTATGGGACACAGCTAAAGCAGTCTTAACAAGGAAAGTCATACCAATAGAGGCCTATCTCAAGAAACAAGAAAAAGTTCAAATATACAATCTAACCTTATATTTAAAAGAAGCAGACAAAGAACAGCAAACAAAGCCCAAAGTGAATAGAAGGAAGGAAATAATAAAGATCAGAGTGGAAATAAATGAAATAGAGTCTAGAAAAACAATACAAAAGATTAATGAATCTAAGAGCTGGTTCTTTGAAAGGATAAATAAAATTGACAGACCCTTAGCCAGACTCATCAAGGTAAGAAGAGAGAGGACTAAAATAAATAAAATCAGAAATGAAAGAGGAGAACTAACTACAGACTCCACAGAAATACAAAGTATTATAAGAAAATACTATGAGCAATTATCTGCCAATAAATTGAACACAGGAAGAAATGGACACATTTCTGGAAACATACAATCTCCTAAGACTGAGTTAAGGAGAAACAGAAAATCTGAACTGAATAATTACCACCAATGGAATCGAATCAATAATCAAAAACCTCCCCAAAACAAAAGACCAGATGGCTTCGTAGTGAATTTGACCAAACACTCAAAGAAAAATTAACACCTATTCTTCTCAAACTATTCCAAAAAATTGAAGAAGATGTAAGGCTCTCTAACTCCTTTTATGAGGCCACCATTACCCTGATCTTAAAAGCAGACAAAGACATTACACTAATAGAAAACTATAGGCCGATATCTCTTATGAACATTGATGCAAAAATTCTCAACAAAATATTGGCAAAACGAATTCAGCAATACATTAAAAATATCATTCGCCATGATCAAGTTGGATTTATTCCTGGGATGCAAGGTTGGTAAAATATTGGGAAATCAATTAATGTGATACGCCACATTAATAAATCGAAAGATAAAAACCATACGATCATATCAGTAGATGCCGAAAAAGCATTTGACAAAATCCAGCATCCATTTATGATAAAAACTCTCAGCAAAGTGGGAATAGAGGGAACGTACCTCAACATAATAAAGGCCATCTATGACAAACCTACACCTAACATCATACTCAATGGGGAAAGGCTAAAATCACTTTCCTTAAGATCAGAAACAAGACAAGGATGCCTGCATTTACCACTCTTCTTCAACATTTTATTGGAAGTCAGCCACAGCAACAAGACAAGAAAGAGAAATAAAAGTATCTAAATTGGAAAAGAAGAAGTAAAACTCTCACTATTTGCCAATGACATGATACTATATATACAGAACCCTAAAGATTCCAACAACAACAACAAAGATGTTAGAACTGATAAATGAATTCAGTAAAGTAGCAGGATACAAAATAAATATTCAGATATCAGTGACATTTTTATACACCAATGATGAACTTTTGGAAAGAGAAATTAAGAAAACAATCCCACTTAAAATTGTATCGAAAACTATAAAATACCTGGGGATCAAATTAACCAAGGAAGTAAAAGACCTGTTCTCAGAAAATTATGTCATTGAACAAAGAAATTGAAGATGATACAAATAAGTGGAAGCATATACTGCACTCATGAGTAGAAAAAAATCATCATTAAAATGGCCAAACTACCCAAAGCAATCTATAGATTCACAGCAATCTCTATCAAAATACCAATGGCACTTTTCAGAGAACTAGAACAAATAATCTTAAAATTTATATGGAACCATAAAAGACCCTGAATTGCCATGGTAATCTTGAGAAAGAAGAACAAAATTGGAGGTATCACATTACCTGATATCAAACTATACCAGAAGGCTACAATAATCAAAACAGTATGATACTGGCATAAAAACAGATACATTGGTCAATGGAACTGAATAGAGAGCCCAGAAATAAATCCACACCTATACGCTCACTTAATATATGACGAGGGAGGTAAGAATATACAATGGTGTAAAGACAGTACCTTCAATAAATGATGTTGGGAAAATGGACAGATGCGTGAAAAACAAACAAAAAAAACTTCTAGTAGAAAACATGGGCATTAAACTCTCTGATATTACTAACGGTAATTTCTTTTCGAATATATATCCCTAGACTAGGAAAACAAAAGAAAAAATAAACAAATGAGACTACATCAAGCTAAAGTGGTTACAGAGGGAAAGTACTTCAACTTAATAAAGACCATATATTACAAACCCTCAGATAATATCACGCTTAATGGTGATAAACTAACTGCCTTTTGTCTAGGATCTTGAACAAGATAAGGCTGTCCACTATCTCAACTCTAATTCAATAGAGTGTTGGAAGTCCTCTCTAGAGCAAACAGGCAAGGGAAATTGATAAAAGGCATCTAAATTGGGAACGAAAAGTTAAATTGTCACTTTTGTAGATGGTGTGATTCTCTATCTGGAAAACCTTAAAGACTCCGCTAAAAAAGTATTAGAAATGATAAACAAAGTTTCAGAATACATAACCAATGTACAAACATTTATAGCATTTATATGCACTAAGAATAAAATTTCAGAAAAATAAATTGAACAAAATTTTTTTTCTGTAAATTCAACAAAAAGAATAAAATAACTAGCAATAAACTTAACGAAGCATTTGAAGGACTTATACACTAAAAACGATGACATTATCAATAGATATTGAAGAAGACAAAAGAAATGGAAAGATATTTCATATTTATGGATTGGAAGGATCAACATAGTTAAAATTACCTCATTACCCAAAGCAATATACAGATTTAATGCAATCCCCATCAAAATTCCAATGACATTTTTTAAAGAAAGAGAAAAAAAATCATCAGATTTGTATAAATCACAAAAGACCTCAAATAGCCAAAGCGATCCTGAGAAAAAAGAATAAAGCTGGAGGTATCACATTCTACCTGACTTCAAATTATAATACAAATTAACATTAATCAAAACAGCATGATACTAGCAGAAAAACATACACATAGACCAACAGAACAGAATTGAGAGCCAAAAAAAAATAAAACGGAGAAAAGAAAGTCTCTTCAATAAACGATGCAGGAAAAAATTGGAAAGCCACATGAAAAAGAATGAAATTAGACTGTGATCTGTCACCATACACCAAAACAAACTCAAAATGGATCAAACACCTGACTATAAGACCTGAAACAATAAATTGCATTGAAGAGAACATAGGTATTAAATTTATGGACCTTGGATTTATAGAGGAATTTATAAATTTAACCTCAAAGGCAAGAAAAGTAAAAGCAAAAATAAATGAATGAGACTACATCAAACTAAAAATCTTTCTAGCAAAGAAACCATCAAACAAACAAACAACAAAAAACAAAACAAAACAAAAAAAGAGGCAACCGACCTAATGGGAAAAGATAAGGGAATAATATCTGAAATATACAAAGAACTCACAGAACTCAACCATAAAAAACAAAACAAAACAAAAAATCCAATTAAAAATGGGCAGAAGACCTGAACAGACACTTCTCCAAAGAAGACATACAAACATCCAGAAGACATATAAAAAGATTCTCAACTTCACTAGCTATCAGGAAAATGCAAATTCAAAATACAATGAGATACTATCTCACACCTATTAGTATAGCTATAACCAACAAGACAAGTAATAACAAGTGTTGGAGAAGTTGTGGGGGAAAGAAACCTTCATACACTGCAGGTAGGAATATAAATACATATAGCCACTATGAAAAATAGTATGGAAGTTCTTCAAAAACTAAGAATAGAATTACCATATGACCCAGGAAACCCTCTTCTGAGTACCTACCTCCAAAATTTGAAAACATTTATGTGTATAGATACATGAATTCCGATGTTCATAACAGCCATTATACATGGTGGCCAAAATATGGAAACTACCAACATGTCCTTCGATAGATAATTGGATAAAGAAGATGCAGTACATATATACATTGGATATTATTTAGCCATAAGAAAAGATAAAATACTGCCATTTGTAACAAGATAGATGGATCTTAAGATTATCATGCTAAGTGGAAAATGTCAGACAAAAAGTTGAGAACTCTAAGATTTCATTCATATGTGGGATATAAAGCTGAAAGCAACAAACGGACAAGACAAACAGAGACTCTTGTACAGACAACAGTTTACTTTATACCATATAGAAAGGGGAAGGAGATGGATAACGGTAAACGGGGTCAAATATAAGGTGACAGAAGAAATTTAACTTTAGGTGGTGCACACATAATGCAATATTATACACATGACGTATTATTGAATTGTACACTTGAACAAATAATTTTATTAATCAATGTCACCCAAATAAATTTAATAAAATAAATAAACAAATGGTAAATGATAGATAGGGAGATGAGAGAGAGAGAGAGAGAGAGAGAGAGAATCCTGAATCTTGATTCTGGAAAACACGTAATGAGGAAGGAAGAGATACAATAAAGAAAGGAAATGTGAGAAACGTCTATCCCTGCCTACCAAGTAGACATGTCAGTGTTCACATTGAGCCGTAAGGTACTGCTGGTGATATAACATCTGTAACCCATTCCCAGGCACACACATAAGGGAATGGCCATCAAAGTCACAGATGTAGAGCAGAGAACAGAAGAATGACATAATCTTATGGTTGTGCAAATCAGTTACATAGAAATGAGACCGATTTCTCTGCCAGATAAACACTGCCTGCGAAATATTGAGGAACGGGAACATGAACATTTGAGAAGAACATTTGAAGTATCACTGAAAGGACTTTTTCAACCTCAGCCATGACATTGTTTTTTGATGGTCAACATGGTAAAGAGTAGAACTGTGGTTAAAGACAGATACTCAACTATGTATACAAATAATTTTGAAAGCGTCATACGTAATGCATTATTTCATTCTGTAATATTTGGTTTAGCATTCAAATTAAGTAAATGGTAAAATTAGAAAAAAAAATATTTCTTAAATGTGAAGATCATAATGCCCTAAACTGATCATTAGTCTGAGACAAAAAGACATTGACAATGAAAACTGCAGAAGATATATGGGAATAAAATTAAATGTGGAATAATTTCTTGCAATTTAGGACATTTTATTAGAACTTAGCTATGAAACTGTTACTAGATTAAAATTTTCTTTTAGGTATGGTTTAATTTATTTTTACTCTCTAAATCTTATTTTTAGTGACATTTTTTAGGGTGAAGGAACTGACTCAAAATATTGTGTATCTGTATACTGATTTTTCTTGATGAAATATACTCCTGTTTTAGAAAAATCCAATTTAATTATATACATGCATATTTCAATGTAAGGAAAAGCCAATGTAATAAAATGCAAAATAATAAAATGGATAATTAGTAATAAAAAAGTTGTAAGTATACATAAAACAATTCTGCTGCATAAGAAAGTACCATGGTTATCAAGGAATTCTCCTACAATTGAGTTACAAGCTGAACTAGCCTACTTTTTTTTTTCTGAAAACCATTTTTATTTGAAGGAATAACTGAAAACTATTTAAATACAGATGTTTGCAGTCTTTTGTTTTTTCGAAAACAACCTGAGTGTCTTTTGAAATAAAATAACTGACAGTATTTTTTGTCAATGATAAAATTTGAGCTGTCAAGTAAAAAATTAGAAATTTGGAAAACTTTTTCTGCTATATGAGTCTGACAGTCTATCAATAATTAAAGAATCATTTGATCATATTTGGTGGTGATAGTAATGAATGTGATTTTGGGTGGGTATTTTAGTATAAAACATGTCAAATCTACAGACTAGTGAACCATTATTGTACAAATGACTGACGAATAATGTTATGAAACCTGCAAGGGTTAAAAGATCTACTCAAAGCATAACACAGAGCTATTGGTTTGATTGAATATAATAGAGAGTATTTACTGATATAGTTTTAGTTTCCATGTATCAACTGACAAGGCCCAAAATAGACCTTTCCCCTCATGCTTGCACCTGCTGACATGCCACATACAGACTCTCTCTTTTTTCCCCTAGTCAGTTTACTGTTTTTTGTTTCATGGATTAGCTAAGATTAGCTAGAAACAGATAAGCATTTCATGTTCAGAGACTTTCCCTAATTGCACACCCCCAACTGTAAATCACCCCACTTGTAATTTTTCTGCCCCTCCCAATAAAAGTCTAAGGAAAAAACCACTGTACGGAGACATTTTAATCTTCAGATATAGGTTTCTCTTCCTATTGCAATTAGCTTCAATGAAATAAATCTACTTATTTGTCTAGTTTTTTTTTTTTCCTTTGACAGAACTGTTAGAAGCTGCTATTTATACAGTCTTGGTGTACATAAAAAAAAATCCATAATTATCTTAAAAATCTATTAAAATATCCCTATCTTTTATAAGCACACACCTGTGTGAGATACACTTTTTCCCCATATTTCAGCCAAAGCAACATATCACACAGTAGATTGATTGTAGAGCACATATGAAAACACAGCTATCTTAAATTAAGACATTAAACAGATTTGCAAAAATGCAAAACAAAGCCACTCTTCTCGTTACTTCTTCTTGATAAATAAGTACTTTTACATAAAAAAGTGTATTATTCTTAATGCATTAAGCATTTATTATTGCTATCTTAAAATATAATAAATTAATACTTTAAAAATCTGTTTTATAATTTCTAATATAGTAGATATTGATAGACTATAGTAACACTGAGATTAAAATGTTTGAGAATTTCTTCTCTGGACCTATGAAACATAATCCTTGAGGCTTGATGCTGTTCTAAGTGTCACTGGACAGATGAGCATATTCTTGTCAACATCACGAGGAAGAATTTACGGACAGACAGGGAAGGTGATGAAGCAACAGCTCAAGTTTATTGGAAACAAAAGTACATTCTTAAAAGTGAAAGTACGCTCTCAGACAGGAGAGTGGGCAGGTTCGGGAGAAGCTGCCCTATCTTGTTCTAGGTTTGGGAGTTTTACCTATTGATCTAAGGAATGAAATATTCATGATCTTGGGTGGTCTCTTATAGAAAGAAAGTGATTTCTCTTGGAATCAGAAAGACACCCCTTTTCTTGCCATGTTTGAGTTTTTTGGAACAGTCATGGCATCAGATGCATAATGAGTACAGTCTTAACTGCAATGCTAATTTATTATAATAGCTGTATAATGATGAAAGAATTAGGCCAAAGGTGAAAGGGGGCCTAAGATGCACGTGTTTCTTTATTGAAAGACCACCTGTGTCTCTGGAAATGATGTGGGCTTCGAGCTCCTCTAAGGTCCTATTAGGTCTCATGGCGAGAGCTGCTGAGTTCGCGTTTTCACACGTTCGGTTGGAACTGCCGTTAATATACGCACACAGCAATGCCAAGCAGACGATTGGTAAATCAAGTAGTGTAGGATGGGAAACAAAATTTGAAAGAGTCATCAACCTATCAATAATGTTTAAAGCCACGGGAATGGATACAGAGAGAGAGAGAGAGAGGAAGAGAGAGAGAGAAAGAGCAAGATAGAGAACGATGGACCTGGGAGGAAAAAAAAGTAAAAAATATACATATATTAGTATTTATTGAAAAAATCTGCATTTAAGTTGATTCATGCAGTTTAAACTCATGTTGTTCAAAGGTCAACTGTATATTTTGAGTAGATAGTAGTAAAACTGATAACAGTAAAAATATTATCTTATAATCAAAAAATAGTCGTAAATATATTTTATTTCTAATTGTTGATATTCCAAGTTTTATTGATAAAATTGACATAGTATTTTATAAATTTAATGATTTGTTGTATGTATATATTGTGAAATGATTACCATGACACATTTAGTTAACTTCTATTACTGCACATACTGAAAAAAAAAATAAAAAGTCCTTCATGGTAAGAACTTTTAAGAGCTCTCTTAGCAACTTTCAAACACAGAAACACTTATTGTTAATAGGACGTCAGAAGCAAGGTAGTGTGAGGAATATCCCCTGATCTCTCCCTTTGAAATTACAACAAACCAAATACCTAAAATCTAACAGACAACATCCAGCTTGCACACAACCATGTCTGAGAGAACTGTGCATCAGAGCATCTGAAAGTGGGTGAATCGCACTAGAAATGGAGGAGAAAATGGCAAGAGGAACAAAGACAGGTGCCGTGAAATGCAGCCCAGAGCTCCCTGCAGGATGAAAGAGAAGGGGCAATTATGTGGCAGGGTGTTTTAAATTCTTCAAAGCCCCGACAGTCCTGCCTGAGTGATCAACATATTCCACACAACAGAGTTCAGTAAACAGGGCTGAGAATAAGGCAGAGACCGACTACAGAGAGGGGACAGCTGTGTGATAGCATTCAGCATTGCTGGCAGGAAGCCGACTTATGGAGCCAGTCCGCCTCTGAGTACCCTTCCAGATCTCATTATCTAGTACCCTTCCAAGGTAACAGCAGAGCCCAGCAATGCATCTGCCTATTGGGGCAGAACTAGGACTTCAGGGGCTTTTCAGAGAATGAGACTCCCATCAACCTTTACATTCTCCAATGGGTTTGGAGCCCTGGGACTGAGGCAACCCTAGGACCGAGACATTCATCTCCCCAGGAAACATGGGGTATTTTTAGTCCCAAAGCAGAGATCTAGGGGCTTGGGCAGTTCAGGAATACTTTATCAAAGAGATTGAAACTTTAAAAAAGAACCAAATAGAACGTCTGGACCTGAAGAACTCAATAAGATAGATGAAAAATAAAATAGCAAGCTTAAGAAATAGAACTGACCAGATGGAGGGAAGAATTAGTGATATCAAAGACAGAAATTTGGAAATGACACAGATGGAAAAAGAGCCTTGAGAATAAAACAAATATGAAAGGACTTTACAAGAACTATCTGACACCATCAGAAAGAACAATATAAGAATAATGTGTATACCAGAAGGAGAAGAGAAGGAGAAGGAAACAGAGAGCCTATTTAAACAAATAGTGAATGAGAACTTTCCCAAACTATAAAAACACTGGATCCTCGAATCCAAGAAGCAAACAGAACATGTAATTCAAGTTCTTACAAATATACAAACTTCCTAGACTAAATCATGAAGAACTGGAAAATCTAAATAGAAAAATTAATATTACAGAAGTTAAAAGAATCATTAAAATCTTCCTAAAAAGTTAAAGTCCAGGACCAGATATCCTACCAAACATTCCAAGAAGATTTAATACCAACTTTTTAATTTAATACAAAGTTTTTCTTCTAAAAATTTTCCAAAAAAATTGAAGATACAGTACTTCCTTATTTTATGATGCCAACATTACCCTGATACCAAAACCTGATAAAGTTCACACACACGCACACACACACACACACACACACACACACACACACACACACAAACTATAGACCAATATCTCTTATGAACACAGCTGCAAAACCTTAAATACTAGCAAATCGAATACAGCAATACATTAAAAAGATTATACACCTTGATCAAGTGGGCCTCATCCCAGGGGCACAAGGATGGTTTAACATGCACGATTCTATTAATATGATACAAAACATAAAATAAAGGATAAAAATCATACGATCATATTCATAGATGCAGAAAATGCATTTGACAAGATACAGCATTCATTTATGATCAAAACACTTAACGAAATTATTATAGAAGGAAAGTACCTTAATATGATAAAAGCCGTATATAATAAACCCGCAGCTAACATTATCCTTAATGGTGAAAAACTGAAAGTCTTCCCTCTATGATCAGGAGCAAGACATAGCTGTATGGTATCACCACTATTATTCAGCATAGTAATGGAGATACTAGCTAGAGCAATCAGGAAAGAGGAAAAAAAGATAAGGCAATGGGAATGAAGGAGTCGAATTGTCACTTTTTGAAAATGGCATTATTCTCTCTATAAAAACTCTAAAGAATCCTCCTAGAAAATATTAGAAATAGAGTAAATTTTCAAGATACAAAATAAATGTATAAAAATCTATAGCTTTTGTATACCCTAACATGAATTTTCAGAAAAAAAAGATATTGAAAAAACAATTCATTTGGCAAGTGTAACAAAAAGAATAAAATACCTAGAAATAAACCTAACAAAGCATGTGAAGTACTTATACCTGGAAATTGTAAGATATTATTAAAATAAATGGAAGAAGACATGAAGAAATGGAAAGATGTGTTGTGTTTCTGGATTGGAAGAATTGACATAGTTAAAATGACCTTATTACCCAAAACAATACACATATTTAATGCAATCCTCATCAAAATTCCAATGGCATTTTTTAAAGAAATAGAACAAAAAATCATCAGATGTGTATGGAAGAACAAAGACCCTGAATAGTCAAAGCAATCCTGAGAAAAAAGAACAAGTCCAGAGATATCCCTCTGCCTGACTTCAAATTATATTACAAAGTGAAAATAATCAAAACTGCATGCTACTGGCAGAAAAACAGACACACAGAACAGTGGAACAGAATTGAGATTCCAGAAATGAAACAACCTAAACACGGTCAAATAATTCATGACAAAGAAGCCAAAAAACTTACATAGGAGAAAGGAAAGTCTCTTCAATAAATGGTGCAGGGAAAATTGGAAAGTCATGTGCAAAAGAATGAAACTAGACTGCTATGTGTCACTATATACCAAAATTAACTCAAATTGTCAAAGACTTAAATATAAGATCTGAAACAATAAATTGCATTGAAAAGAACATAGGTACTAAACTCATGGACCTTATATTTAGAGAGGATTTTATGAATTTGACTTCAAAGGCAAGGGAAGTAAAAGCAAATATAAATGAATGGGCCTATCTCAAACTAAAAAGCTTCTGCACAGTAAAAGAAACCATCAACTTAACAAAGAGGCAACCAACTTAATGAGAGCAGATATTTGCACTCAATGCCTCCCTTAAGATATTAATATTCAAAATATATAAATAACTCATACAAATCAACAACAACAAAAAACAAACAATCTAATTAAAAAATGGGCAGAAGACTTGGACTGATACTTCTAAGAAGACATACAAATGGCCAACAGACATACAAAAAGATGCTCAACTTCTTTAGCTATTAGGGAAATGCAAATCAAAACCACAATAAGATATCACCTCACACCTGTAAGATGACTATTATCAACAAGACAAGTAATAACAAATATTGAAGAAGTTGTGGGAAAAGGGAACCTCATGCACTGCTAGTGAGAATTTAAATTGGTACAGCCGCTATGCAAAATAGAATGCAGGATCTTCAAACAAATCAGAGTAGAATTACCATATGACCCAGCAATCTTTGTTCTGGGTGTCTACCCAAAAAACTGTAAAACATTTATTTGTATAGGTATACACACCATGATTTTCATAACAGCATTATTCACAGTGGCCAAGACATGAAAACTACCAAAATGTCCTTCAATAAATGATTGTATAACGATGCGATACATATATACAATGGAATATTATTCATCCATAAGAAAATATGAAATTCAGCCATTTTCAGCAACATGGATAGATCTTGCGATTATTATGCTAAAGAAAATAAGTCAGAAATAAGTCAGAAAAAGTTGAGAACCATATGATTTCACTTATATGTGGGATATAAAAACTGAAAGCAATAAACAAACATGCTAAACAGAGATTCATGAATACAGTGGATTAGTGGTTAGCAGAGAGAATTATTGGAGGTGGGATTTACATAGGCATAAAGAAGGTCAATTATATGGTGACAAAACAAAATTTAACTTTGGGTGGTGAACACACAATTTAATATACATATGATGTATTATTGAATTGTACACTTGAAAGCTATATGATTTTATTAACCAGTTTTACCCCAATAATTTTAATAAAAATCTTATTGTTAGATATAGTAATTATGTTGTATGTTATATTCTCAGAATTTATTTATCTTATACGTGGAAGTTTGTACCTTTTGAACACCTATATCCAATTCCCCCATTCCTGGCACCCACTCATCTGAAATTTGTTTCAATTAGATTTTTTTTTATTTTGCATATAGGTGAGATCATACACTATTTGTTTTTCTCTGTCTGACCTATTTCATTTAGCATAATGCCGTCATGGGGCTGTAGTCTCTATTCAGAAAAATTATTTCATTTTTCCAGCTATGTACTCAGAAATGAAATCTCCTGATCATATTGTAGTTCTATTTCTAATTTTTTTGACAAACTGTTATACTGTTTGCTATTGTGGATACACCAATATACATTTTCACCATTTTTTTAAAAATAAAATCAGAAACATTTACCAATTATTCATGAACTCTAATGGCTATTACTAGGAATCTTTACTATGTGCTAGGCTAACCACAGTGTATAAACTGATTTAATTTTTATAGAAAGAAATATATTATTATCACCTTTATTTACAGTTGTCTCTTAACTGATATAATGCAAATATTGGAGTTTTTATTCCTGAGTTTGAGTTGTTAAGCCACTTGCAATAATGTCTCTCCTCAGAGTTCATATACCTCATAGTGTGAAACAAGGAAAAAATGCACAAAACAGCTAAATAACAGATTTAATCTAAAATCTTTTCACTAAAATTATAGAGATAGATTCCAATAGACAGTTTATTAGGTAAGTTAAGAAGGGAGGCATTATCATCAAGCACTATGTAAATTTATTTTTAAAATTAATTTAGTATTATTCTGAGGTTATTTGGAATATTTTTTATATACAGAATAAATGCAAAAGTAAAATCTGAGTTGTTTGTCTACATTACTAATTATGAACTAGTATTAATACAACTAAAAGTAGAACTGTTGACAGTGTGTTATGATGGAATATTTGTAGTTCAATAACTTAAGGTTTTAATCATTGCCGTCTCTAGTTGTATAATTTTCTTTTATCTGGGCCTCAGTTTTCCCATAGGTAAAATGGAAGTATCGACCAGATGAATATCAGTCTTCTCCAGTTTAAACATGTATATGATAGTCACTGGAAATAATTAATTTCATAGGAAATTGAAATCTGTTTGTCTAAAACTGAATGTTATTTTTCCTACTCCTTCACCTGAAATTGTCCTTCCCATTATATTCTATGACTCAAAGAAACTGTCTCTCTCATCTTCTACATCTAAGTAATCACTGTGCCCTAATGGTTCTAAATTCATACAATTTTTTGAATCTATCCTTAAAATGATTGCCCTATTTCAAACCCTCTTTATCACTCTTTTGGATTATTACATTAGCTTTATAACTATTCCTTCTATATGCACTCTTGACCCCTTTCTATATGTTCACATTGCCGCTGGGGTGATCTTTCTAAAGATTTTACAAATTTAACCAGATAACCTTCTTAATTAAACTTCAGCAATAGCTCCACATAGCCTGTGGAATAAAATTTAATGTCCATAGTATAGCATGCAAACTCTCCATGACCTATCTTGCATACCTCTTAAAGGGTAATCTCTTTCACCTTCTTGAGGTATTTATTTTGAAATTACTGACTGTAATGTAAGCTATATGAAGACAAGAACCCTTCTGTTCCCTATTAATCCTTTGTACATAGATTAATGTTTTGTATTAAGTAGTGGTTCAATATTTATTGACTGTATGAATTATTTTCTATCTCTCCTACATTATCAATCACTTTCCCTCTATAGGGCATTCACACCAGTATACAAATGAATCCCATTATCTCCCATTATTCAAAAAACTTTCAATTGACACAACTCTACTCTTCTGTCATTCCTGCATTATATTATTTTAAAAAGTATTTTACAAGTATTTTAACCACTCTCTAATTTTCTATATAACTCTTCATTCTGACTCCATTTGTATCATTTTACCAAAACTATCCTCATCAACGTCATTAACAGACTCCTCATTGCCAAATGTTTTCATATTATTTGACCTTACAGTGTTTAACAAAATTTTCCTTTTAAAAACATTTATTAATTTTTTTGAGATAACACATTTCTAAGTTTTATTTTATTTGACTCCTCCTCTTCTTATACTAAACTTCTAAATATTGCTGATGGTCAGGACCCAACACTAGAATCTCTTAACTTCACTTTCTATAATTTATTCATGGATGATGTCATCAATTGCCATTACTTTAAAAGTTATTGATACACTGATAGCTTTCAAATTTTGTTTTCAGCTCAGTCTTCTGAAAACAAAATTTATACATGTAACTATTTGTCAACTCAATATTTACCATTGGGTTTGTCAACCTAAAAGTGGGTTTTTGTTACCAGTTCTTCAAAATATACCCTAATACATGTTTCATTTCACAAAGCAAAAAAAAAAACAAAAACAAAAAACCTAAACCCTGATCATTTTTGTAATATCAACTCTTATCACAGTGTCTGGCACTATGTCATATACACAACAATATTTAGGTGAACTAAAATTAATGTTTGTGGTATGTGTTATTTACTGAGCTATATTTAAATTTTTTGAACTTAAGAAAAGCCAAAATATATTTTAGAAGATTATCGAACTCAACCGTCATTTGCAAGTCTACATGTAACCTATTTTGTGGAATATTTATTCCACATGCCCCTTATTCATTAATACTGAAGTCACTAAAATGTAATATTGTCATACCTGCATGATTATTTAGGGTTTTTTTTGTATCTTTTTTTGAAACGAAATATCTAATTTTTCTAAAGCTGCCAATTTAAAACTGAGATTTGTATTTGGTTAAAAATTACAAATTAAAATTTTTAGAGAATATAAGGCATATGCAAGTATTAAACACATTAAGACATTTTTTTAGAGTATAACTAAAATGATTATAGTGTGTATAAATCATTACAATTCATATGTCACACACCACTTTTAATCTTTATTTCTTAAGAATTAAGAAATACTAATGTAATTAATTTTTTCCCAACCAAAATTAGCTTTAAAAATGAGAATCAAGCTCTAGTGATTTAATATACAATTCTTAAAGGGCTCATGTGGACTCTTAATGGCCAGCCCGTGAGAGCCTAGCAGAAGCAGCAGACTGAAACACCTAGTCTTTTCATGAAAATGGCTTATTTGCTTATTTTAATATCTCCTGCCTGAGGGGAAGTCTTCTAATTTAACGCACATCAAGGGGCCAACTACAACACTCTCCAGAGACTAAGGAGCACTGTGAGAACTAATTTTTATGGTCTCCCTCTGCCTTGCTCTATGTCACTGGTATCTCCTGGAAAGGAACTTGTGCTCAAATCTGATGCTTCAATATGGGGGATTGCTGCCCAAAGGATGTCATTTGATTGCTTGTCTCTAGTGGCCAGTGAGGCTCATATTTATCTGTTCCACAGAACTATAATAACAACAAAAGCACTTCTTAACAAGCGATCATCCAGGACACAATGCAGAAGCCGCAGACTGAAACACCTATTTTTTCCACGAAAAAAAACCCTTTTTACTTATCTTAATAGATTAGAGCTGAGAGGCAGACTTCTAATTAAAAAACAAAACAAAACAACACACACACACACACACACACACACACACACCTAGGGCTGGACTGTAATACTCTTCAGAGTCAATGGACTCCATGTAAGTACTCTTCCTCTGCCTCATCCCAGGACAATGGTGTCTCTAACAGACAAGTTTGTGCATGCTTCTGGCATGTTGGCTTTTGTGGCTGTTAGCTGGAGGACATATTGCTTGATAACCTGCTCCTGTTAGCTAGTGGAGCTTGTGTTTCTTTGTTCAATAAGATAATAGCAAACAACAGATCTTAACTGACTATCACAAAAAGGCTCAGGTGAAAATAAGTTATTTACCTGATAAAAAGTTCAAAATAATAGTAATAAAAATGCTTACTGATGTCAAGAGAACAATGCATGAACATGGTGAGAATTTCACTATGAAGATAAAAAATATAAGAAAGTACTAAACAAATCACAGAGCTGAAGAATATAATACATGAGCTGAAAAATAGAATAGAGCAGTTCGACAACAGACTAGGTGAAATGGAAGAAAGGATCAGCAAAATCAGAGACAGGACACTGGAATTCATCAAATCAGTAGAGCAAAAAAGAAAAAAAGAAAAAGTAAATATAGTTTAAGGGACTTACAGGACTTCAAGCAGATCAATTATCAAATTATAAGTGTCCCCCAAAAAATAAGAATGTGGCAAAAAACTTATTCGAAGAAATAATGGCTGAAAAACTCCCAATATTT
>NW_006429388.1:127762-133241 GCF_000325575.1 Pteropus alecto | reverse complement strand
ATTATATAAATAAAATTTCTTTTATTAAATATATTGGGTGACATCAGTTAATAAATTTATATAGATTTCAAGTGTATAATTCAATAATACGTTATATGTATATTGCATTATGTGTTCACCTCCCAAACTTAAATTTCTTTCTGTCACCATATATTTGATACCTTTTACCCTTATCTATCTCCCCACTCCCCTTTTCTCTCTGATAACCACTAAATTGTTGTCTGTGTCAATGAGTTTCTGTATGTGTAATTTTTTTGTTGCTTTCAGTTTTATATCCCATATATGAGTGAAATCATATGGTTCTGAACATTTTCTGTCTGACTTATTTCGTTTAGCATGGTAATCTCATGACCCATCAATGTTGGCACAAATGGCTGTATTTTATCTCTTCTTATAACTAATATTCCATTGTATATATGTACCACATCTTTATCCAATCATCTGTTGAAGGACATTTCGGTTGTTTCCATGTCTTAGCCACCATGAATAATGCTGCAACATCGGGGTGCATATATCATTACAAATAAATGTTTTTAAATATTTAGGAAAGATACCAGAAGAAATATTGCTGGTCATATGGTAATTCTACTCTTAATTTTTGAGGATACTCCATACTGTTTTTCATAGTGGCTATACCAATTTAAATTCCCACCAGCAGTGTATGGGGGTTCCTTTGTCCCCACGACCTCTCTAACACTTGTTATTACTTCTCCTGTTGGTAATGGCCATTCTAACAGGTATGAGATGGTATCTCATTGGGGTTTCGATTTACATTTCCCTAACAGCTAGTAAAATTATGCATCTTTTCATATGTCGGTTGGCCATTTTTATGTCTTCTTGGGAGAAGTGTCTCTTCAGGTCTTTGCCCATTTTTAATTAAATCACTTTCTTTTTTTGTTTTTTGTTTTGTTGTTGTTGTTGATCAGTTGTATGAGATCTTTGTATATTTATTAGCTCCTTATTGGAGGTGTTGTTTGCAAATATCTTCTCCGATTTAGTTCATTTTCTCTTTGTTTTGTTGTTGATTTCTTTTGCTGAGCAGAAGCTTTTTAATTTGATATAGTTGTATTCATTTATTTTCGTCGCTTCAATTTTTTTTTTTTTTTTTTTTTTTTTTTTGCCTTTTAGATCAAACTTATTAAATCCTCTCTAAATCCAAGGTCCACCAGTTTGGTACATATGTTTTCTTTTATGCAGTTTAATTTTTCAGGTCTTATATTTAGGTCTTTGATCCATTTTGAGTTAGTTTTGGTGTATGGTGACAGATAGCAGCCTAGTGTTATTATTATTATTATTATTTGCATCTAGCTTTTCCATTTTCCCAACACCATTAATTGAAGATTTTTTTTCTCCATTGTATGTTTTGTCTCTTTTTGTCAAAAATTACTTGCTCATGTAAATGGGTTTAATTTCTGGGCTCTTAATTCTATTTAATCAGTCTGTGTCTGTTTCCTCACCAATTCCATTCCATTTTGATATTGTTGCTTTGTAGTATAATTTGAAGTCTGGACTGTGATACCGCTGGTCTTGTTTTTTTGTTGTTGTTTTTGTTTGTTTGTTTGTTTTTCCCCTCAGGATTGCTTTGGCTATTTGAGGTCTTTTGTGATTCCATACAAATCTGATTGTTTTTGTTCTATTTTTATTTTAAAAAATGGCACTGGGATTTTGATGGGGATTGCACTAAGTCTGTATATCGCTTTGGGTAATATGGACATTTTAACTACGTTGATTCTTTCAATTCATGAACACAAAATATCTTTCCATTTCTTTGTGTCTTCTTTAATTTGTTTAGCATTTTTTTTTTAGTTTTCAGCATATAGACAACCATGTGATCTGCAAAAAGTGACAATTTGACTTCTTTATTCCCAATTTAGATGCCTTTTCTTTTTATTTCCTACCTGATTGTTCTAGTTTTACCTTTCAACAGTATATTGAATAAGAGTGGTGAGAGCTAAAAACCTTTTGTTATTTTGATATTTTTTCACCACTATGATATTAGCTGAGGGTTTGTCATCTATGTCTTTTATTATGTCAAGGTATTTTTTCTATACCCATTTTATAACGTGTTTTTATCATAAACGGATGTTGTATCTTATCAAATGCTCTTCTGCATCTATTGCTGTAATAAGATTTTTATTTTTTATTTTGTTTTTATTTTATTTTTTTATTTATGTTTTATTTTGTTTAAGTGGTGTATCCCATTGATCAATTTGCGTACGTTGAACCTTCTTTTTGCCTCTGGAATTAACCCCACTTGATTGTGATGTATAATCTTTTTAATGTATTGTTGTATTCGATTTGCTAGTATTTTGTTCAGGATTTGGGCATTTGTATTCACCAGAGATATTGTTGTATAGTTTTTGTTTTCTGTATGTGTTATCCTTACCAGGTATTGGTTTCAGGGCAATGTTGACCTCATAAAATGAGTTAGAGAGCATTGCTCCTCCTTCAACTTTTTGGAAAAATTTTGGGAAAAACAGGTATTAAATCATCTTTGAATGTTTGGTAGGATTTACTAGTGAAACCATCTGGTCCTGAACGTTTACTTTTTGGGGAAGATTTTGATGATTGTTTCAATGTCCATACTGTCGATTGGTCTGTTTATATTTTCCAGTTTTTCTAGATTCAATCTAAGAAGGTTGTATATTTCTAAGAAATTGTTTATTTCTTCTAGGTTATTGAATTTTGTGGCATATATATTTTTTTCATAGTATTCTTGTGTAAGTCTTTTTATTTCTATGGTATCTGCCATAACTTCTCTTTTGTTTCTGAGTTTCTTTATTTGTGTCTTTTCTCTTTCTTGTAGTGAGTCTAGCCAGGGGTTTGTTAATTTTATTGATATTTACCAAAAAAAAAACAGCTCTTTGTTGCAATTTTTTTTGTTCTCAATTTTATTTAATTCTGCTCTAATTTTTATTATTTTCTTCCTTCTGCTAAATTTGGGCTTTATTTATTCTTCTTTTTCTAGTTTTTAAGCTGTAATGTTAGATTGTTTATTTGAGATTTTTCTTGTTTCTTGAGATAGGCCTGTGATAATATGAACTTTCCTTTTATTACCCCTTTTTGCTGTATCTCCAAAAATTTAATATATTGTATTTTTAATCTCATTTTTTTTCTATATATCTCTTGATCTCTTTTTTATTTCTTCTTTGGCCCAGTTCTTTTTTAGTAGCATGTTGTTAAATCTGCATATATTTGTTCTTTTCTGCTTTCTTTGAGCAGTTGATTTCCAGTTTCAAAGCATTGTAGTCGGAGAATATGTTTGGTATGATTTCAATCTTTTTTAATTTGTTGAGTCTAGTTTTGTGTCTCAACATATGGTTTATTCTTGAGAGTGTTCGATATTCAGTAAAGAAGAATGTGTAAGCTGCTGTTTGGGGATGAAAGGCTCTGTAAATGTCGATTATGTCCAATTGGCCTAATACGTTATTCAAAATTAATATTTTCTCATTGATTTTCTGTTTGAATGATCTATCCATAGCTGAAAGTGGGCTATGTAGATCCTCTACTAATTGTGTTTTTGCCAGTTTTTCCCTTAGTTCTGTCAGTATTTGTTTTATATATTTTGGTGTACCATGACTTGGAGCATATGTATTGATAAGTATTAGGTTTTTTTGATGTATTGTTCCATTTATCATTAGGAATTGTTCCTTTATGTTCCTCATTACCCTTTTTTATCTATCTTAAAGTTTATTTTGTAAGATATAAGTATGACTACACATGCTATTTTCTGGATGCCATTTGCTTGGAGTATAATCGTTCACCCTTTCACTTTGAGTTTATATTTGTCCTTGCAGCTGAGTGTGTCTTTTGAAGGCAGCATATGGTTGGGTTTTATCTTTTAATCCAATTTGCCACTCTGTGTCTTTTTATTGGTGAGTTTAGTCCATTTACCTTTAGGGTGATTATTGAAATATAAGGTTTTCCTATAGCCATTTTATCTTTTGTTTTCTGGTAACTCTGTGCCTCCATTTTTTCATTGCTATTGTGTTCTGTCTATTATTTGAGTTTGGTCGTATTCTATGATTTTTTCCTCTGTTCCTACTTGTTTCACATTATATGTTTCAGTTCTGGATTTTTTAATGTGGTTAACATTACGTTTATGTAAAAAAAAGTTCCATATATATAGTAGTTTTTTTTTTTGTGTGTGTGTGTGTGTGTCTTATCTTCATTCCCCTTTTCAGAGTTAAACATTTACGTCCTCCCTGTTTTTGTTTCTGTTTTGTTTTCTCAAGTTATCTCTATGCTATGAGTTTATTTGTAGGACTTTATCTTATTTAACTATTACGTAGTATTTAATTGTATAATACCCTGATCATAAAGGTTTGCAATTTTCTGTTTCTTTCTGTTAGTCATCTTATTTATAGTTTCTTAATTTTTTTAGCTTTTTCTTTCAGGTAGCATGACCTCCGTCAATATATCCTGTAATGCAAGTTTTGTGATGGAAAATTCTCTCAGCTTCTGTATATCTGAAAGGTCTTTATATCTTTTCTGACTTAAAAGATAACTTTGCTGGACATATTATTCTTGGCTGGTAATTTTTTCTCTTTCAATATTTTGGATACTTGATTGTACTTTCTCCTAGCTTGTAGAATTTCTGCTTAAAAATATGATTATAATCTAAAGAGTTTTCTTTTATAGGTTATGGTTGGGTTTTCATATATCTTTACCTGAAACAAAAAGCTAAAAAAATTAAGAAACTATAAATAAGATGACTAACAGAAAGAAACAGAAAATTGCAAACCTTTATGATCAGGGTATTATACAATTAAATACTACGTAATAGTTAAATAAGATAAAGTCCTACAAATAAACTCATAGCATAGCAGAAAAGCATAGCAAAAAAAGAACAAATATATGGAGATTTAACAGAAAGAAACAGAAAATTGCAAACCTTTATATCTTCTTTTCCTTAGCACACTTTATAATTCTTTCTTTGCCATTGATTTTTGATAATTTTAATATAATGTGTCCTGGAGAAAGCCTTTTGGAATCAGATAATTAGGTGTTCCACTTACTTCTTAGATTTAAGGATCCATTTTTTGCCCTTATGTTTAGGAAGTTCTCACAGATTATTTTTAATGGGCTCTCTGTTCTCTTCTTCTTGTTTCCTTTTGGTATGCCCATTATTCTTATATTGGTTTTTTTTTGTTGTTGTTGTTGTTTTGTTGTTGTTGTTGTTGTTTTTATGATGTCAGATAATTCTTGTAGAGTCTTTTTTTTTTTTTTGCCATGTATTTTTTTACTCTAAATTCTCTCTCTTCTTCCATCTGTGTCATTTCCATTTGGTCAGTTCCATTTCCTAAGCTCACAATTTTATTCTTTGTGATTTTTATTGAGTTTTTCAGCTCTAGAAGTACTATTTGGTTTATTTTTATAGTTTAAATCTCTTTGGTAATGTATTCCTATTATTTATTGATTTTGTTTCCATCTCTATTAAGCTGTTGATCAGAATTGTCTTGCATCTGGTTTTTTTTTT
>NW_006429388.1:100942-127720 GCF_000325575.1 Pteropus alecto | reverse complement strand
AGCTGCCTCGTCACCTTAGTTGTTGATGATATTTGATGCATTATATCTCTGCCTAGGCATTTATGGGAATGTACTCTGCTTTAAAAAATAATAATAAAATAAAAATTATTTTTATAAAAATTATTAAGAGTGATTTCTCTTTAGCAGGTTGATTAAAATATTTTTTGTTTGTTTGTTTATTTGTTTGTTTGTTTTCCAATAGGTTGTGCACAAGCCTCCTGTGCTGCCCAGGTCTTATGAATCTCTGCTGCATGGCAAGACAAAAAACCCTTTATTTTCTGGGGAGAAGTATATCTTCTCTGTGACCATTTCATCCCATTTTCAGGATTCTACCACCATGGGAGAATGTGATGGACAATGGGGTTCTGAGCTTCTGAAGAGGCCCTGAAGTTTCGGTGCTGCCCTAGCAGCCAGATACAGTGTTGTGCTGCCTGAAGGGCCTCAGTGCCTTTACCCAAATCAGCATGGATAAGTGATTGTGGGGTGGATTGAGAGAGTCCACAGGTATGCCTGTGGCTGTTTTCCTTCCAGTAATGCTCATCACCAGACTTTAGCTGTGTGGCCTCTGTACTCCACGCCTATCCCTAGATTAGCCACTGTGTGTGTCCTCTCAGTTGTTTCAGACTCCCTGCTCTGCATCTCGATACTTGGTGCTGCAGTTTTCCCTGGGGCCTGCTGCTAGCTCTGGGAATGTTCATGGAGATGAGCTCTAAGTAGGTAGAGGAGGTGGCCAGACTCTGTGACTTGGCCTTCTACCTGTCAATGACAGCTGTTAGAACATGGCTATAGCACCTATACATTTTTTTTTCTCTGTCCTTGTCTCTGCCATCGTTGTATATGCGGATCCCTCAGGCAAGAATGCTCAGGGCTACAGAGAGTGCATATAACAACCTCATATTTTTCTCTCTCCTCTAGTCCCACAGAGAGCTCTGGGATGCATCTGTGACACCTGTTTCTACTCCTCTCCCTTTACTCTTACATTCCTTGCCTGATTTGCTCAGCTTCCAATGCTCTGATGTGCAAATCTCACAGATGTGTTTGTGTGTTAGTCTGGGTGTTTTTATGTTGGATTACAGCTATTCAATTTGTTTTAATTTCAAAGAGAGAGATCAAGAGGGCCCCTCACACTTAATATAAGATTTTTAAAAATATAAGCCTCATGCAAACCACAAAATAAACATAATATATCCATAAAAGACAAAGAGAAATGAATATAAGCATATAACTACCAAGAATCATCAAAACAAAAGAAAGAGCAAAGGAAGCACAGCACAGTAAGAAAATAACATGTCAACACATCTATATATGTCAATAATTATATTAAGTAAAAACAGACTAATTTCTCTAATCAAAAGACATACAGTGACTAAATAGATTTAAACAAAAAAAAGACCTAATTATATATTGCCAACAAGAGACTTACTTCAGCTTTCAGAACTCGAACAGCTCAAAAGTGAAGTAATAAAAAACACAGTATTCTATACAAGTGGAAAGCAAAAGGAAGCTGAGGTAGCTATAGCTATATTAGAAAAAAAAAAAGAATTTAAGACAAAGACTGTGTAACAGACAAAGAGGATATATGTGTACATATCTATTTACCCAACATAAGAACATCTAAATATATAAAACAAATATTACCAGAACTGAAGGTAAAAAACAAACATACAAAAATTATAGGAAACTTCAATACTCCACTTACATCTTCACATAGATTATGCAAAGAGAAAGTCAATAAGGAAAATTTGTACATAAATTACATAGTATGCAAGATGGAATTAACAGACATTTACAGATATCTCATTCAAAACTGTAAAAATACACATTCATCTCAAGTTCACATAAAACATTCTCCAGAATAGAGTATAAGCCACAAGAACAAGGTTAATAAGTTTCAGAAGATTAAAATTATATCAAACTTTTTCTGATCACAATTTTATGAAACTAGAAATCAATTAAATGAAAAGACTAGAAGTTTACAAATATTGGAAAATAAACAACATATTACTGAATAATGAATGGGTCAATGAAGTAATGAAAAGAAAAATTAAAAAATACACTGAGACAAATTAAAATGAAAATACAACACACAAAAATTTATGAGATGTGGCAAAGAAGTTTTAAGATGGATGGTCATAATGATAAATGCCTATATTAACAAGAAAAATCTTAAATAAACAATCTAACTTCATACCTTAAGAAACTAGAAAAAAATTACACAAAACCAATAGGTAGTAGAAGAAAGACTATCACAAAGATCAAAGCACAAATAAAATAGAGATGAAAAGACAATATAAAAGATCATACTGATGATGGAAGGAAATTTAACTTTGGGTGGTCAACACATGATGAAATATACATATGATATATTATTAAATTGTATGCTTGAAACCTATATGATTTTATTAACCAATGCCACCCCAAAATTTTAATTTAAAAAGTTAGAAAAATCAATGAAACTAAGGTCAATTTTTTTAAGTAAATGAAACTGAGAAGCTGTTAACTAAATTCATAATGAAGAAAATAAGAGGGAACTCAAATAAATAAAAAAAAATAAAGAGAAAATATTGCTACTAATACCACACACACACACACACACACATACACACACACACACACACACACAAAACATAAAAGACTATTATGAATAATTGTATGTCAAAAAACTGAAAAACTTAGAAGAAATGGGTAAAAGTAGAATCATACAGCTTACCAGAATCAATAATGAAGAAATAGAAAATCTAAACAATATGATTACTGCTAACAAGACTGAATCAGTAATCAAAAACCTCCCAACACACAAAAGTTTACAATCAGTTGGCTTTCTGGTAAATTCTACCAAATATTCATTCATTCATTCATTCATTCATTCATTCATTCATTCATCTATTTATTTATGTATTTATGCATTTATGTATTTATGTTTTTATCTATCTATCTATCTATCTATTTATTGATTGATTTTTATGATCTTTATTGCATACATATACCACCTCTTCTTTTTTATTCATACATTAAAATCCCCCAGGTTGCTTCTATATCTTGGCTATTGTAAATAATGCTACAATAAACATGTGGATTCACGTCCTGTTGAAGTAGTGTTTTGGGCTTATTCTGATATATATCCAGATGTAGGATTACTGGGTCTTTTCTTTTATCTCTTGTTATAGCTTTTTTTTTTTTTTTTAAGTCTATTTTGCCTGGTGTAAGTATTGCTAGTCAAGCCTTTTTGTTTGTTTTTTTTTTCATTTTCATGAACTATCTTTTGCCATCTCTTTACTTTCAGTTTGTGTGTCTCTTTTGATCTGAAGTGAACCTCTTTAGGAAGCATATATAAGGGTTGTATTTTCTCATTAATTCAGCCACCCTATCTTTTGATTGGAGCATTTAATCCTTTTCCACTTAAAGTAAGGATTGATATGTAATTATTGCCATTTTATTATTCATATTTTTATATGTACAGCTTTTCCTTGTCTGGAAAGCTCTTCATTTGTCCTTCAATTTTGTTGTTGTTGTTATTTTTTAATTTTATTTACTTATTTTAAATTTTAAAAAGTTAGACATTTATACAATTCATGAAGCGATCTTTCAGTTTGAAATGATAGTGTTGCTGGGTAATCTTGGTTGTAGGTCCTGGCTTTTCATCACTTTGAACGTTTTGTGCCAATCCCTTCTGGTCGACAAAATTTCTATTGAGAAATCAGCTCCCTTGTAAGTAACTAACTACTTTTCTCATACTGCTTTTAAAAGCCTCTTTTTGTCTTTAACCTTTAACATTTTAATTATGATGTGTCTTGATGTGGGTCTCTCTGGGTTCATCTTGTTTGGGACTCTGCACTTCCTGGGCCTGCATGTCTATCTCCTTTACCAGGTTAGGGAAATTTTCCATCACTATTCCTTGAAATAGGCTTTCAATTCCTTGCTCTCTTTTTTCTCCTTCTGGTACTCCCATGATGTAAATATTTGTATGCTTGATGTTGCCCCAGAGGCCACTTAAACTATCCTCATTTTTTTTAATTTATATTTTTGTTGCTGTCCTAATTGAGTGTTTTCTGCTACCTTATCTTCTAAACCACTGATTCAATCCTCCACTTCACCTAATCTACTGTGAATTTCTCCTAAGGTATTTTTCATTTCAGTTTTGTATTCTTCATTTCTGACTGTTTTTTAATGTTTTTAACTCCATTTTATGTTTTTTTATCTCTTTGTTAACATTCTTACTAAGTTCTTTTACTCTTCCCCTAAGTTCATTGAGCAACTTTATAACCCATGTTTTAAACTCTGCATCCATTAGATTCCTTGTTTCCAATTTTTTAGTTTTCTTTTTTTTTTCTTTTTTCCTGGAGCTTTGTTCTTTTCTTTCATTTGGGACTTGTTTCTTTGTCTCCCAATTTTTGCCGCCTCCCTGTGTTTGTTTTTATATATTAAGTAGGGCTGCTTTTTTCCCCAGTATTAGTAGAGTAGCCTTCTGTAGTAAGTGTCCTGTGAGGCACATTGGCACAATCTTCCCTGGTCATCTGAGTTTGGTCTCCTGTTGTAGTTGAGCCTTGGTTTCTCTTTTCATATCAGTAGGAGGAATTGATCCTCAGGCTATTTGGTTTTGAGGATTGGCCATGACTCCAGTGAAGGAACTCTTATGCAAGGCTTGATTCTATGAAGCAAGATTCACTTTAGCAGAGCTCTAATGTCTGCCAAGTCTGCCCTTTGGGTGTGTTGTCTTCAGATGAAGCCCTGAGTGGTGCCCAGGCTAGGTCCAAAGACAGCCACCAAGCATGCTGGCCCTGGGGCCTTCTGGGAGGCACCCCACTGTAGGCTAAGTTCAACCACAGCCTGTAACCTACCTAGAACAACCTGACAAGTGTCATCAAGCAATCCACAGATGGATGACACCTGCACTTGGCTTGGGATGCCTTTTAAGTCCTAGTTGCAAATCAAGGTTGGCTGCACTAGTTCTAGGCTTGAGGCTACTCAGCAAGAGATATAGGCCACACTGAGGCTAGATACTTTTTGTTTGGGTTTTGTGAACCTTTAAAAAATTTTAGTAAATCTGCAGCATGAACCAAGACCGGCCATTTGTATGGAAAAGCCACTGGAGGTTGCTTGGGTGAGCCCACAGGTTGGGTGGAGCAGAGTCTCAAGGAATCATCAGAGTGGGGGCAACCAATGTTAGCCAGGTTGATGGAGACTCAGATATGGCAGCTGCCTATGTATACATGCTGGGTTAGGGGGCAGACAAAAAAACAACATCTTCTGCCAACATTTTTGTCTGGGAGAAAGCTGTTCTTCTAGCTCTCGCTCTGAAACCAAACAATTTAGTTCTTCCTCATATGTTCCTTGCACCTTTCAAGCCACCGCCCCAGTGCTAGAGCTTGGAGCAAGTAAGTCCATCAGCAAGTGGGTTTACATGGGGAGGGGGTCCTTCAGAGAAATGTCAGTGATTCCAGCTGACTTCTATCTCACTTAGCAACAATCTTTGTTGGTTTTCATATCTAGAAGTTGTAGGGACTTCCCTTTTCAGCACTATAACTCTGGACTGGTGTCAGGCTGGAATCCCTTGTTTCTTCAGAGAAACCTCCACAATTGAGATATTCTTCCCAATTCTCAACTGTCACACACAGGTATGGAACGAGCCTGTTCCATGTCTCAGCTCTCTTATCGGTCTCAAGGTGACCTTTTTTGGTATGTCCCCAGTTGTAGAACTTTTGTTTTGCTAGACTTCTGGCAATTCCCAATAGTGGTTGTTCTATAGTTTAGTTGTAATTTTGATGTGATCGTGACAGGAGGCAAGCAGAGCATTTCCCTACTCTGCCATCTTCACCGACCTTTCATGAAATTCTTATCAAAATACACAATGCAATAGACAGATGATATATTATTAAATTGTATACTTGAAACATATAATTTTATTAAACAATGTCACCCCAATAAATTTAATTTAAAAATTCAAAATTTTTGTTTACAGAAATAGAAAAAAAATATTCTAAAATATATGGAGCCACAAAAGTCCCTATAGCCAAAGTAATCCTGAGGAAAAAAAACATTGCCAGAGTGATGATGCTTCCTGAATTTAAATTTTACTATAAAACTATAGTAAATAAATCAGTATGGTATGGACATAAACCAATGGAATAAAATTTGTTGTCTAGAAATAAATTCCCACATATAATACCTGACAAGATATCATGGTCTACTAATGTTTGATAAGGGAGCTAAGAATACTCAATAAGGAAAGTAGTCTCTTCAATAAATGATGTGGGAAAAACTGAATACCCACATGTAGAAGAATAAAATTGAACTCTTAATTATATCACTCACAAAAATTTACTCAAAATTGCTTAAAGACAAACTTAAGACATGAAACTGTGAAACTCCTAAAATAAAACTTAAGACAAAAGCTCCTTGACATTGGGTTGGCTTTGGCAGCGATTTCCTGGATATGATATCCAAAGGGCAAACAACAAAGTCAAAAATAAATAAGTGGGACTATCGAACTAAAATGTTTTTTTTTTTTTTTTTACTTTGGAAGATGAACACACAGTGCAATTTACAGATGATGCATTATTATATTGTACAGCTGAACCCCAATAATTAATTAATTAATTAATGAGTCAATTAATTTCTTTATTTAAAGTTTATCGGGGTAACATTGGTTAATACAATTATATAATTTTCATTGGTTAATACAATTATATAATTGGTTAATACAATTATATATATAATTGTTAATACAATTATACGATTTATAATGTACATTATAAGTTGACATCTATATATTCTATTGTATAATTACAACCCAGAGTCCACTTTCCTTCAGCTACCATATATTTAATCCCCTTTACCCACTTCGCCCTCCCTCAAACCCCCTAAATTGGACCCTCTTTACCCTGTCTACCTCTTCTTTCCTCCTCCACCCCCTACCCTTTGGTAACCACTAGTCCATTGTCCATGTCCCTGAGTCTCTGTTTATCTTGTTCATTTGTTGCTTTTAGTTTTATATGCCACGTATGAGTGATATCGTGTGATTTTCAACTTTTTCAGTCTGGCTTATTTCACTTAGCATGTAATTTATTTTTTAAATTTTATTTTATTATTAGTTTCAGATATATAGTATACTACCATATGATTTCACTTATATGCAAAATCTAAGGAACAAAAAGAACAGACTAATCAAAAGCAGACTAACAAATATAGAGGACAATCTGCTGATGACCAGAGGGAGTAGGGTTGGGGGGCTGAGAGAATGGGGTGAAGGGTTTAAGAAGTACAAATTAATAGTTGATAAATGAACCCCATATAATTTTATTAACCAATGTCACCCAATAAATTTAATTAAAAAAATTAAAAGTAAATAAAATGCTTCTGCACAATAAAATAAAAATCAACAAAATGAAAAGGCGCTCCGAAGAATTAGAGAAAATATCTGCAAAGGGATTAATATTCACAATATTTAAATAACATATGTAACTCATTTACCAAAAATAACAACCCAATTTATAAATGAGCAGAGGACTGAATACACAGTTTTTCAGAAACACATTCAAATGGCTGATAGGTACATAAAAAAGTGCTCTACATTACTAATTATCAGGGAACTGAAAATCCAAATCCTGGTGAGATATCATCTCATACCTGTTAAAATGTAGATTATTATGAAGACAAAAGAAAAGTGTTGACAGAGATGTAAAAAGAAAAAGGAAACTTGTACACTGTTGGTGGAATGTAAAATGGTACAGCCCCTATAGAAAATAGTATGTAGATGCCTCAAAAAATTAAAAATACAACTACCATATATTTCAGCAATCCCACTTCTGGATATATATCCAAAAAAATTAAAATCAGGATGTTGCGGAGATAATCTGCACTCCCATGTTTATTGCAGCATTACTCACAATAGCCAAGGCATGGAAACGATCTAAGTGTCTGTGCATGGACAAATGGATAAAGATTAATAGAATATTATTTATCCATGAGATAGTAGAAAATATTGCCATTTATGACAACTTGGATGAACATTGAGGAGATTATGCTAAATGAAATAAGTCAGAGAAAAACAAATGCTGTATGATATCACTTATAATTGGAATCTAAAACAGTCAAACTTAGAGAAACAAAGAACGGAACAGTGGTTACTGGGGTTAGAAGATATTGATCAAAGTATACAATCATTCAGCTAAGATTAACACATTTGTAAATGTAATAAACAGTATGATAATTATAACTACTAACACTATACCATAAACTTTTCATCACAAGTGGTGTCAAAAGCATGGTGCTTTAAGGGGTCCTCTTGATCTCTCCTCTTGAAATTACAACAAATTGAACAGATACAATCCAACAGAAAACACCCAGCCTAAAACCCAAACATATTTGTGAGATCCGTGCATCAGAGCATCTCAAAGTGGGTGAATTGGGTGAGCAAGGGAGAAGGAAAGGGAGAGGAGCAGAGACAGGTACTATGGATGCAGCCTGGAGATCCCTGCAAGACTCAGGGAGAGAAAGAGAACTAGGTGGCAGTTGGCACTCTCCGTATCCCTGAGTATTCTGGCCTGAGTGATCAGCATATAATACAGTGGTGGCAGAACTCAGTGATCAGGGCAGAGACAAAATATAGAAGAGCGGCCACTGTGTTTTAGCAATCACCATTGCCAGGCAAAAGCTGAATTACAAATCCTGGCTGCCTCCCCCACCCTCCAAGAAATCATCTCCCCATATCCTCACAGAGCTAGCAGCAAGCTCCAGGAAAAACTACAGCAGCAAGTACCCCAGAAACTGAGGAGATACACACTGCCACTGGTCCCAATGATGGGCGAAGATATAGAGGTCAAGCAGTCGAAGCTTAGCAGTAAACATTACTGGAAGGAAAACAACTACAGGCTCACTGGCAGTCTATTCTAATCCACTCCACCCCTACACTTCCAGGCTGATTCAGGAGGAGGCACTGGGCACCTCATGCAGCACAAAACTGCATCTGGCTACTGAGTCAGCACCTAGATTTCAGAGGCTCTTCAGAGACTCAAATCCCTATTGTCCATCACATTCTTCCATGAGTGTGGATCCCTGAGACCAAGACATTTGGTCATTGAGGAGGCACACATCTCCCCAGAGAATAAAGGGCATTTTATGACACATAGCAGAGATCCAAGAGGCTTGAGTGGTGTAGGAGGCTTATGTACAACCTACTAAAAAATAAAAGAAAAACCTTTTCTCCTTTTCTTATCAAACTGATAAAGAAAGATTATTATAAATAATAATATATATATATTTTTTTAAAGCAGAGTACAATTCTATAAATGCCTATGCAAAGAAATAATCCATCAAACACCATGAACAGCCAAGGTGGCAAGTCATTTTACTTTCTTTCTGAGCTGACTTGCCACCTTGGCTGTTCATGGTGTTTGATGGATTATTTCTTTGCATCTTGCTGAGTTTTGAAAAAAACTCAGCAAGATGCAAGAAAATTCTGATAGGCAGTTCAATGAACTCAGAAACAAAATCAATGAACAAAAGGAATTCTTTGCTAAAGAGATTGAAACTCTAAAAAAAATAACCAAATAAAACTTCTGGACATGAAGGACTCAATAAAAGAGAGGAAGAATGAAATAGCAAACTTAGGAAATAGAGCTGACTGGATGGGTGAAAAAATTAGTGATACTGAAGATAGAAATCTCGAAATGACACCAATGGAAGACGAGATTTGAGAGTGAAAAAATAAAAATAAAAGAACTCTACAAGAGCTATCTGACACCATCAGATGAAGCAGTATAAGAATAATAGATATACCAGAAAGGAGAAAAGAGGGAGAAAGGAACAGATAGATTATTTGAACAAATGGTCAACGAGAATCTCTCAAATCTATTAAAAAAATAAGCAACTGGATTCTCATATTCAAGAAGCAAATAGAACATCTAATTATCTCAATCCAAAAAGGCCTTCTCCAGGACACATTATATAAAATTGTCAAAAATTAATGACAAAAAAGAATTCCCAAGGCAGCCAAGGAACAAAGATGATAACATATAATAAATCATCAATGAATTTTTCAGCAGAAATCTTATAAGCTAGGAGAGAGTAGAATCAAATATTCAAACTCTTAAAAGAAAGAAATTACCAGCCAAGAATAATATATCCAGCAAAGTTTTTCTTTAGATATGAAGGAGAAATGAAGACCTTTACAGACATACAGAAGCTGAGGAAATTCTTCGCCACAAGGCCCACATTACGGGGAATACTGAAGTGGGTTATTCTACCTGAAACAAAAAGACAAATAGAAAAACAAAAACCCTATGAGTAAGATTAATAACAGACAGACAGAAACAGAAAATTGCAATATTCAGAACAGAATATTATACATATATATTACATAATGATTAAAAGAGGTAAAATATTTTAAAAAGAGAAGGCAAGAACATTTTTATTTGAGGCCAAGCTATGAGAGAAAAATTTCAATGGGAATTGCCCACATGTTCTTGGAATCACAGTTCCTCTGGCCTAATGAAATCATTCCAGTTCTTTACCCTTGAAAATTTAGGCACCTGACCCATTAACACCACTGGCGATTTGCCGAGAGTTTGGGCAGGAGAGATCAAAATAATAATTCATGAAAATATAGATTTCTACCACTCTATGGACAAAGGGTATCTCTTTTGTGCTTCTTGAACCAGAAATAGAGTAGTTACTTTGAAGCAATCTCTGTCCAATTTTAGTTATCAGAGTGGCTTTGAGCCCAAGCTGGGAGATACCATAAGAAAGAAAATATAGCAAAGGCTTTGCTTGTTCAGTAGAACCACAAGTCATCATTTTTCTTTACCCATTCCATTGCTACCATTTAGTTTCATTCTTCAGAGACCTGTTCCATGAATTATTTCTAGGATTTATAGTCACATTCAGAAGGAGAGATAGATGGGATTGTGTTTATTCCTTCTCAACTACAACTGGTAAATCTTTCTTTCTTCTTTAAGCCTCAGTTTCTCATCTTTTTAATTGTGATTGTAATTGTAAAAATTAATAGTTGTAAAGAAAATGTATTGGGTATCATAGCACATGGATCAAAGAATGTTTTATATTTATAAGATAATAATTATATTTTCCTCCTTTATAAGGCGAAGTGATTGAACTAGATTACCATTTCCTTTTTTTATCTTACTACTGTGAAATATGTATCTAGAAAAGTGCATTAACTATATATGTACGGTTAAAGCTAAAGAATGTTTTTAGTATATTTTATAGTATATGCCAATGAAGAAAATAGTACAATTAAATTAAAACGATTACTAATGAGCTATGCTTTTACAAACACAAGAAGAGATGTTCATTAATACATCAAAAGCTTTATTTAACAATGTTTATTTAGTACCTACTAAATACAAATCATTTTGCCAAGTGATAAGAATATAAAGGTAAAAAATAAGACACTAGTTCTGCCAAATTCTCACTTGCGGTTTGGTCTAATTTATTAAGATAAATTATCCATTTTTGAGACAGTTATCCAACTTCAAATGAGTCAGTAGCCCTCCAAATTTGCTTGAAAAAAGTTTTGGACTACTTAAATTCATATTTCTACTCTAACACTTGTAATTTAGAACTGGGGACATTTTTTTTTCTCAGTTTCTTGATATTTAAAATGTGTTAATAACAAAGCAATTCCTATATCACAGGATTGATGTGAGAATTACATAAAATAATAAAAGGATTGAGTACATTTTAGCTCTTATTATTTTGAATTTTTTTTGTGAATGTAAGCATTTATTTAGAGCTACACACCTTTTTTTGTATACTACTCCATTCTTTTAGAAACTTATGTGTACCTTTTTTTTCCATTTGTCTGTTACTAACATAAATAAAGTAAAAATGTATTATAAATGACAACACAGTTTATAGGGAACCTGATTAGAAAAACAAACAAAAATTTCCTGTTCTATGTTATCAATTGCATAAATTAATTAAGCTATTTGTTTTGCATTGTTACTGTACTACTATATTATGTTTAGTAAAAAGAGTTTTAAAACTTCTACTAGATAGATAACTTTGCAAATATTAAGTTATCTGAGTTTCTCAGTTTTTTTCCAACTTAAATTGTAATAATAATATCTACTTTGTAAGGTTATAGGGAATAATTCATTCAATAAATAGTTTTGAGAAGCTACTATGTGCCAGTATACTGTTGAACCCTAAATATATAAAACATATGGAGTCAATACTGTTCTGGATTATGTTCTAGAGAAGGGAGAGAAATTATAAAGACATAAAATGATATACAAATGTAAATCAAGTTTAGTGAATATAAAAAAAAAAGGATATGTGTAATGAGATAGCAAAACCTGGAGCAACTAGTTTGTATGGGAGCATAAAAAGTTATGTTTGAAAAATTGATATGTAAGTTTAAATTAGATATGAGTAGTGACTGAATAAAAATGGTTTAAATATATAACAGAAGCATAAACTTTTATTTGGGAACACTGAAGCAGGAAAGAAATTGTCAGAAATTCACAGGTCAAAATAGCTAATGTGTACTTAGTAAGGAAAGGAGTGAAAATAATGTTAAAAATATAGTTAAAGGCTACTTGATCCACAGGGTCATATAGACCATTTTAAGGACTGCATGATGCAATGAGGTGTTTTAAATAAGAGACAGGCATGGCTATATGTATGTGTTTTTTTATGTGTTTTTTTTTTAATGTTTCTTTAGTTGTTCTTGGGTAGAACACATAAAGGAGAAAATGAAAAAGTTAGATGATTTATCAGACAGTCCAAAGCTTAGAAATTAGTAAATGAGAATTTTTTTTTTTAAATAGTTAGTGATTGTGTCAATGGAGAGCAGACAGATTTATATAGATATAGCTATGAATTGGAGGTAGAATCAAAATTAACTTGTGGTAAGATACAAGAAGTTTGGAACATAAAGATACAAAGATGACCTCTAGATTTCAGGTGAGCAAGACTGAGCAAATAGAAATGGGTACCTTTTTTTTAGAAGGTGTAATGATGAAAAAGAAAAATTTGTAAAAAAAATATATAAATTATTTCAGATAGTTTCCATCACATAATAATCCAATAAATAATAACTATTTTTAAAAGTATTTTTTTTATTTTTTCAATTAAAGTTAACATTCGATATAATAGTTTCAGGTGTAGAGCATAGTGGTTAGACTTATAAAGTTATACCCCTGACACCATAAATAGTTATTACAATATTATTGACTGTATTTCTTATGCTATATTTTACATTCCCATGAATATTTTGTAACTGCCAATATGAAATTCTTAATCCCATCACCTTTTTTACCTACCCCCAAGTCCCCTCCCACGTGGCAACCATAAGTTTGTTATCCGTATTGATGAGTTCGTTTCTAATTTATTCATTTATTCTGTTCTTTAGATTCCACATATAAATGGAATCAAATGGTATTCGTCTTTATCTGTCTAGTTTGTTTCACTTAGTAATAGTCCATTGTGTGTGTGCACGTGTGTGTATTACTTGGTCATAAAAAGAATGAAATCTTATTATTTGTGACAGCATAGACCTGGAAGGTATCGTGTATATGTACCACCACTTCCTTATCCAATCATCTATTGATGGACACTTGAGTTACTTTCATATCATGGCTATTGTAAACAATGCTACAATAAATAGGGATGCATATATACTTTCAAATTTGTGTTTTGGATTTCTTTAGATAAATACTCAGAAGTGCGTTGCTGGATTATATGGTTGTTCTATTTTTAATTTTAGAGAAACCTCCGTACTGTTTTCATAGTAGCTGAGCCAATTTACAATCCAAGCAACAGAGCACGAGAGTTTCCTTTTCTCCACATCCTTGCCAACATATGTTGTTTGTTGATTTATTTATAACAGCCATTGTAAGAAGTGTGAGTCAATAAAATTATAGCTATCGTATTGTTCATTAATTTATTCATTCATTGTACAAATATGTCTTGACCTTCATTTGTGAAAGACAATTTGCTAAACTCTGGATATATAAAAATAAACAGTGTTGACTGGTTTTCAGCATTTCTATTGCTTACAATATATTATCTAGTTAAAATACCTAGTTCATTTCCTTTTGCACTTATTGACAATAATCATAATATTTTACATTAGTGTAGTACTTTATACTTACAGAGCATATTCATATAGCCTTCTCAGTATAAATTTAAATATGCTTATTGATTGAAAGTGACCAATTCAAAAATTAATATTTTCTATTCTTTCCTACCATCAGTTCATATCAGTTGGTATATATAATCATGTAACTTCTCAATTGTCAGTTTAACAGTAACACTGTGTACTTCATGAAAGTAATGTACATCTTGGTAACAGTCCTCAGATAATTTTAGTGTGGTTGTTTATGTCACAGTGCACCTATATATATTTTAAATAACCTGTGTGTGAAAGAAAAAGTATGAAACTAAGACTCTCCTGCAAAATGTATCTCCAAGATGTCAGGATTAAACAGGGCATGTATCCAATTTATTTGGAATACAAAATCAATGAACAAAAATCACTTTTCTGTATTTACTAACAATGAACACAAAAACTGAAACTGAAAACAATATTGGATATAGAGTAACGTCAGAAGCATGGTGGCATGAGGGATCTCCCTGGATTTCTCCCCTTGAAATAACAACAAGCTGAACATGAACCACTCAACAAAGAACACTCAACCTGCACATCTGAGAGGTTTGTGCATCAGAGCATCAGAAAGTCGGGATTACACGATTCTGGGGATAGATTAGGCAAACAAAGGAGCTTTCATATGCAGCTGAGACTATCTGGAGAAAGAGAGAGAGGGGAAATTTCATGGCTGGTTCTCTCAACAGGGCTGCCTGAATTATCAGTGTGTTCCACACAGCAGAACCCAGGGAAGAAAATGAGCGGGGACTGAGTGTGGAGGGGTGACAGCTGTGTCTTAGAAGATGCCCTTAGCAAGCAAGAGGTTGAGTCACAGAGCCTGGCTGGGGCCCTACCCACCACAGACCCAGAGATGCCCTCCCTCTACCCCATATCCTCTCAGAGCTAGAAATGCCAACCCCCAGGGGAAATTGTACAACTAGAACTGAAAAATACACTTTAGTCAATACTAGAGACAAGTCCAGTGATAACAAAGCAAGACAGTTGAAATCTGTGAGATAGCACTGTGGGAGAGAAAGCAGACACATACAGCCAGGCCTTTCCCAATTAACCCTACAACCACCCAATCAGGCTGAGTCAGAAAGAAGCAGCAGAACATTGCATCTGACTGTTGGGGGCCTTAACAGGACTTCAAGACCTCTTCAGAGACTCAAACTCTCCTATTGCCCATCACACCCTTTCACCGAGGTGAAACCCTGGGACTGAGGGACCTGATATCAAAGGAGGCACATACTAGAGAGGAAAGACCATTTTTAGCCCCAGTGCAGAGATCCAAGAGGCTTGGTCACCACCTACCGGAAATCGAAGGAAAATCCTCCTCTTACCAACCTACTAAAGAGAAATAACTATATAATAAATTAAAACAACAACAACAACAACAACAACAAAAACAAGCAGAGTACACTAACATTAATGCTCAGGTAGAGAAATCATTCATCAAACACCATGAACAACCAAGGTGGCAAGGCAGCTCAGAAAAAAAGGGAAAATCTCAAGAAAATAAGCTTATAGATATAGAAATATGTGATTTAAACAACAGAGAATTCAAGATTTCACTTCTGAAAATCTCAACAAGATGCCAGAAAATTCTGAACAATAATTCTAAGAAATAAAAATAAATAAAATAAACAAAATCAGCACTTTAGGAAGGAGATTAGAACCCTAAAAAGAGAAACAAAAAGAACTTCTAGAGTTGAAGAATACATTAAAAGAGATGAAGAATAAAATAACAAGCTTAGGAGATAGAGCTGACCATCTAGAGGAAAGAATCAGTGATTTTGAAGACAGAAATCTGGAAATGACACAGAAGGAAAAAGAGAGACTCCAGAATAAAATAATAAATAAATAACTACAAGAACTATCTGACAACATCAGGAAAAGCTACATAAGAATAATGAATATATCAGAAGGAGAAGAGAGGGAGAAGAGAACACAGAGCCTATTCAAATAGTCGATGAGAATTTCGCAAATCTATAAAAAGAGCTAGATTTTCAAATACAAGAAGGAAAACACCCAATTATCTCAACCCCACAAAAAGCCTTTCTGCAAGACACATTGCATTAAAATTGTCAAAAATTAATGAAAAAGAAAGAATTCACAAGACAGTCAGGAAAAAGATGACATTAGCTTATAAAGAAAATCCATTAGAGCATGATTGGACTTCTAAGCACAAACCTTGAAAAAGGAAAGAGTAGAACCAAATATTTAAACTATTGAAAGAAATTACCAGCCAAGAATAATACATCCAGCAAAGCACTCCTTCAAATATGAAGAAGAAATAAAACCTTTTCTAGATATACAAAAGCTGAGGAAATTCTCCATGATAGCCCTACATTACAATACTGAAAGAGGTCATTCTACCTGAAAGAAAAGAACAACAACAAAAATGCATAATTAAAAGTAAGATGACTAACAAAAAGACAGAAGGAGAAAAGTACAACCCTTATTAAGAACAAGGAATTATAAGTTTAAGTATTACATAATGATTAAAAGCAAAAAAACAAAAACAAAAAAACAAAAAAACAAAAAAAAACAAACGACTAAAAAGAGAAAAAGATAAAAGCTACTGCAACATAGAAATGAATGTTCTGCATATATTGCAATATGCAACCCTCCCCCCCCCAAAAAAAAAACATAAAAAAGGGAGGGAATAAAAATTCAAAATGATAAAGGGAGGAATGACATCAGGAACATGGCGGAGGGACAGACGTCTCCAAAACTCTCCTCTTGAAACAACAATAAGCTGAACATCTAAAACTCAATAAAAAACACCCAAACTGCACACTAGCACTTCTGAGCATGGGATCTGCGCATAAGAGCTACCAAGGTAAGAATCCTGGGAGTTGGCAGTAGATGTGGAGAAACAAAGAAACTGCCTCTTCTAATCAGAGCTTCCAGGAGGAGAAGGGGGAGAAGAGAAGGTGCATTGGGTTCCCTAAACAACCCTGCTTGGAAGAGTTGAGAGCTCCATGTGGCTGGTGGCAGTGCCTAGGCATTAGGGCAGAAAGCAGAGAAGTGGGCATGGCAGAGAAACAACAATGATTATTAAAAGCCACAGTTGCAAAATGCAAAGCTGAGCTGCAACCCCCATCCCCAAACAAAGAGGGCCACACCCCCCATACCCTCCGAGACGAACAACAGAGCCCCGGAGTATCTGAGCAAATGCTACCAAAATTGTTACCAACACTGACAGGGATGAGATTGAGGGTAGTGAGCATGATTAAACATCTATAAGGAAAAAAAAAAGGCGTTATTAAGACTTTATATAAAGCAGGGATCTAGGAGGCTTAGACACCACCTATTGGAAACTAAAGGAAAAACGCCTTCTTTGCAACAGGCTAAACAAAGACCTTTATATAATAGATCATCTTTCTGGTGGGGGGGCGGGAGGGAAGCAGAATAAACTTCCATTAAAGCCGAGATGGAGAAATAGTCCATTAAAAACCATGAACAACAAAGGTGACAAGAAAGAGAAAAATCTCCAGAAAATAAGCTTACAGACATAGAAATATACGACTTAAATGACAGAGAATTCAGAATGGTACTTCTGAAAAAACTCAGTGAGATCCGAAACGAACCAGATCAATAATTTCAGGAATTGAAAAACAGCTAGACGAGCAGAAAGAATTCTTTAGCAAGGAAAATGAAACCCTGTAACAGAACAGAACAGAACTTCTGGAGATAAAGAACACACTGCAAGAGATGAAAAATAAAATAGCAAGCTGAGGAAATAGAGATGACCAAATAGAGGAAAGGATCAGTTACATCGAAGATAGAAATCTAGAAATAAATCAGAAGGAAGAAGAGAGAAACCGAAGAATGAAAAAATGATGAAAGAGAAATACAAGAACTAGCTGATATCATCAGGAGAGAAAACTTAAGAATAATGGGCATTCTCAAAGGTGAGGAAAAGGAGCAGAGATTAGGAAGCATTTTCAGACAAAGAGCTGAAGAGAATTTCCCAAATCTAAGGAATGAGCTGGAGCTTGGAATTCAAGAAGTCAACAGAACACCCAATTATCTCAACCCAAAAAGGCCTTCTCCAACACACATTGTATTAAAATTATCAAAAAACAATGACAAAGAAAGAATTCTCAGGACATCCAGGGAAAAGAAAATGGTAACCAATAAAGGAAAACCCATTAGATTATCGTTGGACTACTCAGCACAAAACTTACAAGCCAGAAAGAAGTGGAATCAAATATTCAAACTACTAAATGAAAGAAATTACCAGGCAAGAATAATGTATCAATCTAAGCTGTCCTTTAGATATGTAGGGGAAACAAAGATCTTTTCAGACATACAAAAATTGAGGGAATTCTCCACTACATGGCTTGCACTACAGGAAATACAGAAAGGGTAAGCTGACCTAAACAAAATGACAAAAACAAATAAATAATAAAGAGTAAAATGACTAGCAGGCTGAAAGAAGCAGAAGAGCTCAACCCTTACTAAGAACAGGGCATTATAAGCTTAAACAATAATAAGAGATTTGCTATAGCAACATAGTATAGATAGGGACAAATTGAGATAACACTGACTGAAAAGAAGAGGATTGAAAGATCCAAATTCACAAAGGGAATGGAGATAAAGAATGCACAAAAGAAAATGAACAATATCCTTTGCATATTTGTAAAGGTAACAACATGCCAAAGAATCGGAACTAAAGTATATAACATAAATCAAGAAGGACCAGAGGGAAAACCCACAAAAGCCAACCAAAATAAAGAAAACAGAAACAAAAGGACAAAGAAACAATGGAAATACCAAGCTACCAGAAAGCAAAATATAAAATAGCTGTAAGAAAACTTCATATTTCAAAAATCATCCTAAATGTAAATGGACTAAACTCACCAATAAAAAGGCACAGAGTTTCAGAATGGATCTAAAAACAAAACTCAACCACATGTTACCTCCAGGAGGCACATTTTGGTTCCAAACACAAATATAGATTCAAAGTGAAAGGGTATAAAATGATGTTTCAAGCAAATGGCATTAAGAGAAAAGCAAAGAAGTGATACTAATATCAGACAAAGTAGACTTCAAAATAAAAAAAAAAAGGTAAAGAAAGATACTGAGGAACACTTCATAATGATAAAGGGAATTATGCACCAAGAAAACAATACGCTTATCAATATCTATGCTCTCAATCAAGGAGCCCCGATTACTAACAGAACTAAAGGGAGAAACAGACCAAAACCCTATTATAGTAGGGAACCTAAATACCCCACTGTTAGATATGGAAAAATCATCCAAACAGAAAATAAATAACGAAATACCATCCTTAAATAAAACATTATACCAACTGGATATAATTGACATTTACAGAGCCCTTCATCCCCAAAGATCTGCTCATACATTCTTCTCTAGGGCACATGGAACATTCTGAAGGATTGACCACACACTGGGACACAGAGATATCTTCAACAAATATAAGAGGGTTGAAATCATATCAACCATATTCTCTGATGATAAAATTAAACATACTACTCAAGAATAACTGTGTCAGAGAAGAAATAAAAGGAGATATGAAGAGATACATAGAAAAGAATAATGATAGTCCAACGTATCAAAACTTCTGGGACATGGCAAAAGCAGTCATAAGAGGAAAGTTCATATCAGTACAGGCCTATCTGAAAAACAAGAATGAGCCCAAATAAACAACCTAACTCTTCATCTTAAAAAATTAGTAAAGGAAAAACAATGAAGCCTAAATTGACAATCCTCTGGCTAGACTCACTAAAGAAAAAAGAGAAAGGACACAAATAAACAAAATCAGGGATGAAAGAGGGGAAATTACGACTGACATCTCAGAAACACAAAGGATCATGCAATAATACTATGAAAAAGTATATAACACCAAATCTAATAACGTAGAAAAAATGGACTAGTACTTAGAAAAATACAATCTTCCTACACTCAAGAAAAACTGGAAAATCTAAATAGACTGATCAGTATTATAAAAATTGAAACAATCATCAAAATCCTACCAAAAAGTAAAAGTCCAGGACCAGATGGGTTCACCAATGAATTCTACCAAACATTCAAAGAAGACTTAAAACCTATTCTCCTCAAACTTTTCCAAAACATCTAAAAGGAGGCAATACTTTCCAACTCATTTTATGAGGCCAATATTACTCTGATACCAAAACGTGGTAAGGATAACACAAAAAAAGAAAACTACAGAATGATATCTCTCTTGAACACAGATGTAAAAATCCTAAATAAGATACTAGTGAATCAAATATAGCAACATATTAAAAAGATTACATACCATGATCAGGTGAGCACAAGGATGGTTCAACATATGCAAATCGATTAATGTGATACACAACATAAACAGATTAAAAAATTAGAATCATATGATCATATCAATAAATGCAGAAAATACCTTCGACAAGATACAGCATCTATTTATGATCAAAATACTTAACAAAATCTGTATAGAAGAAAAGTACCTTAATTTAATAAAAGCCATATATGACAAACCCTCGTCCAACATTATACTTAATGGTAAAACTAAAAACCTTCCCTCTAAGATTAGGAATGAGGCAAGGTTGTCCACTATCGCCATTGTTAATATAACACTGAAAGTACTAGTGTGTGCAATCAAGTGAGAGAAAAATATAAAAAGTACCCAAATAGGAAACAAAGAAGTCAAACTGTCATTATTTGAGGATGACATGATTCTTTATATAGAAAACCCTAAAGACTCCACAGAACACTAGGAACAATAAGCAAATACATTAGTTTCCAGATCCAATATAAATGTTCAATATCCATAGCATTCCTATACTTTAATAATGAAGTGTCAATAAAAGAAGTGGAAAAAAATAATTCCTTTTGCAATTGCAACAAAATAATAAATACTTAGGAATAAATCTAACAAAACATGTGAAAGACCTATATAATGAAAACTATAAGACCTTATTAAAAGAAATCAAAGAAGATACAAAGAAATGAAAAGATATTCTGTGATCTTAGGTTGGAAGAATCAACATAGTTAAAATGACCATACTACCTACAGTATTATACAGATTTAATGCAATCCACATCGAAATCCCATTGGCATTTTTTAAAGAAATAGAACAAAAGATCTTCACATTTTTATAAAAAGCACAAAAGACCCCAAATCGCCAAAACCATCCTGAGAAAAAATGAGGCTAGAGGCATCACTCTGCCTGAGTTCAAATTATACTACAAAGCAACAGTAATCAAAATGGCATGGTATTGGCAGAAAAACAGACGAACAGAATGGAGAGTCCCGAAGTACACCCATGTATATATGGGGAAATAATTTTAGATAAAAAAAACAAATCAGACAGTGGAGGAAGGAAAGCCTCTTCAATAAATGGAAAGCCACCTGCAAACGAATGAAATTAGACTGTTGTCTGTCACCACACACCAAAATTAACTCAAAATGGATTAAGGAACTGAATATAAGACCTGGAACGTTAAAATGCATAGGAAGAAAAAAAAACATAGGAACTAAACTCAAGGATCTGGGACTTAAAATGTATTTTATAAATTTGACTTCAATGGCAAGGGAAGTAAAAGCAAAAATAAATGAATGGGACTACATCAAACTAAAAAGCTTCTGCACAGCAAAAGAAACAGTTAACAGGTAAAGAAACAACCATTTGGATGGGAAAATATACTTGCAAGCAACGCCTCTGATAAGGGCTAATATCCAAAGTATACAAAGAACTCATACAGTTCAATTACAATAGCAACAACAACAAAAAAACAAATGATCCAATCAAAAAAAAATGGGCAGAGGACCTGAACAAGCACTTCTTCCGAAAAGAAATAGAAATGGCCAACAAATATATGAAATGTAATGATGCTCAACATCATTAGCTATTAGGGAAATGCAAATCAAAAGCACAATGAGATATGATCTCACACCTGTTAGAATAGATATAATCAATAGGACAAGTAATAACAAATGTTGGAGAGATTGTGGAGAAAAAGGAACCTTTGTCCATTGCTGGTGGGACTGCAAATTGGTACAGCCGCTATGGAAAACATTATGGAGATTCCTTAAAAAACTAAGAATCGATCTACCATATGATCTAGCAATCTCTCTACTGGGTATTTTCCCCAAAGACTTGTAAACCTATATCCGAAACAAAAAAATATTTGCACAACGATGTTCATAGCAGCATTATTCATGGTAGCCAGGACATGGAAGCAACTGAAGTGTCCTATGATAAATAATTGGATAAGGAAGCAGTGGTACATATATTCAATGGAATATTACTCAGTCATAAAAATAGATGAAATACTGCCATTTGCAAAAACATGGATGGACCTCTAGATAATCATGCTAAGCGAAATAAGCCAGACAGAGAATCATGCGTATAGACAGTAAACTAGTGGTTACCAGAGGGTCGTGTGGAGGGGAGAGAGAGGTGGTGGGCGAGGGGGGGCGGTGATAGACAGTATATAGGGGGTCAAATATGTGGTGACAAAAAGAAATCTAACTATGGGACGTGAACACTCAATATAAATATATATGCCTTACTGTTAAAATGTACAGCTGAAACTTATTGAATTTTGTTAACCAAAGTCACTATAAAAATTAAAAAAAATCAATTGACCATATATGTGAAAGATTCTTTATGGCTTTTTTTATTTATGGGTTCTGTGGAGGAATATGTAGACATTAAAAACAAACAAACAAACAAAAACAAACAAACAAACAAACAAAAACCCTACCCTCAAAGAACTTATAATATTATTGGTGAGTTAAAAAATCTGAGTGAAAAAAAAATATTCATATAATGTCTTCAATTGGGCAAAGAAAATAGGAGCTATAGTGAACTAAGGGAGGGAAATTTGATAATGATTATAAGGAATTGAAAGAGAAGGCTAGGATCAACTGGGTCTTTACAAATATGTAGAGGTAAATAAGGGCTCAGAAGAGGAAATAAGCTGTTATGTTAAGGGTGAATGAGAATAAAATAAGATTCATATCACCTTCTTGTTATGAGAAATAAGAAACGTCTCTGTACTTAGCTAAGAGTGAATAGTATGTCCTATTTCAGTCAAAGTATATAAAGAGTTAAAAATAAAGAAAAACCCTTAATGCTTCTAGTCCCTTTTGTTTGCTTAAATATACCTTTAAAGACTCCATTAGCAATCACTAAACTTTCGAATAATAACCTCACAAACTGTCCACTTCCTACAGATAAAAATATTACTAAGATTTTTACAGCTTTCGTGTAGCCACTGGAGAAAGATAGCCTTTTCTTAAATCATTTGGTTTATCATTAGCAGAGTTGGTTTCTAGAATTGTGTTGGCTATTGTAAATAATGTAGAAATGAACATATAGATGGATTTTTTTTTTGAGTTAGTGTTTGAGATTTCTTCAGATAAATACCCAGAAGTCAAATTACTGGGTTCTTCTTTGTCTCTTGTTGTAGACTTTGTTTTAAAGTTTATTTTGTCTGGTATAAGTATTGTTACCCCAGATTTTTGTTTGTTGGTTCCCATTTTCTTGAAATATCTTTTTTCCATTTCTTTACTTTCAATCTCTGTGTGCCTTTCAAAGTAAACTGCATCTCTTGTAAACAGCATATGTAAGGGTCTTGTTTTCTTATTCATTCAGCTACCATATGTTTTTTGATTGGAACATTTAATCCATTTACATTTAAAATAATTGTTGATAGATATGTAGTTATTTCCATTTTATTTTTCATATTTTTAAACTTTTTTCTTATAAAAGTCCCCTCGACATTTCTCTTAATACTGATTTGGTGGTAATGAACTTCTTTAGTTTTTTCTTGTCTGGGAAGTCTTATTTGTTCTTCAATTCTAAATGATAGTTTTGCTGGGTAGAGTAATCTTGGTTGTAGGCCTTTGCTTGTCATCACTTTAAATCTTTCCTGCCAATTCCTTCTGGCCAGCCAATTTTCTGTTGAGAAGTCAGTTGGTAGTCTTATGGGAGCTCCCTCCTAGGTAACTAACTGTTTTTCTCTTGCTGCTCTTAAGATTCCTTCTTTATTTTTAATCTTTAGCATTTTAATTGTGATATGTCTTCACGTGGGCCTCTTTGGGTTCATCTTGTTTTGGAACTCTCTGCACTTTCTGGGCCTGTATGTCTATTTCCTTTGCCAGGTTGGGAAAGTTTTTCTCACTATTTCTTCAAATAGGTTTTCAATGCCTTGTTTTCCTCTTCTTTTGGTGCCTCTATAATGTTAATCTTGATATGCTTGGCGCTGTCCCAAAGTTCCCTTAAACGACCCTCATTTTATTTTTTTTTTTCCTTTTGCTATTCTGATTAGATGTTTTCTGCTATCTTATCTTCTAAATCACTGATTCGATCCTTTACTTCATCTAATCTACTGTCGATCCCCTCTAAAGTATTCTTCATTTTAGTTATTGTATTCTTCATATCAGATTGGTTCTTTTTTATGTTTTCTCTCTCTTTGTGAATGTTCTCACTAAGATCACTGAGCATCCTTATAACCAGTGTTTTGAACTCTGCATCAGGTAAGTTGCTTGTCTCCATTTTGTTTAGTTCTGTTTTTGAAGTTTTGTTCTATTCTCTTATTTGAAACATGTTTCTTTGTCTCCTCATTTTGTCTGCCTCCCTATGTTTGTTTTTATGTATCAGGTAGAGCTGTTATGTCCTCCAGTCTTTGTAGAGTGGCCTCATGTAGTAGATGTCTTGTGGGGCCCAATGGCACAGTCTCCCTGGTCACCTGAGCAGGTGCTCCAGGTATGTCCGTTGTGTGAGTTGTGTGTGCCCTTCTGTTGTCATTGAGTTTTAATTGCCATTGGCATGTTAATAAGAAAGATTATCCCTCAGGCTGATTGGCTGTGAATCCTGGCTACAACTACAGTGAAGGAGTTGTCCAGAGTCTGACCCTATAAGGCAGAATTTGCTTCATCAACTCTCTGGTGCCTGCCAAGCCTACCCTTTGGATGTGTCTTTTGTGGAGCTGGTTGAGTGATGTTCTGGTATAGTCTAAAGCTGATCACCAGGTGTATTGGTTCTGGGGTCTTTTGGGAGGAGCTCTGGTGCAGGCCAAGGTCAGCCATTGTCTGTGCCCTGCCCAGGGGCACTAGGTATGATCCAGAAATGGTTGCCACTTGTGCTGGGCTTGGTTGTGGCTAAGCTACAAATTGAGGCCAGCTGCTACTAGTGCTAGGCTTGGGGCTGCTTAATAAGAGGTATAGGACATGCCAAGGACAAATGCTGCTTGATTAAAGTTTGTGAACCTTTAAGAAATTTTAAAAAAGACTACAGCATGAGCCAAGACAGGATATTTATGTGGAAAAGCCACCGGAATCAGTTCGGAGTGCTAGCAAGTTGAGTGGGCAGGGTCTCAGAAAATCACAGGGTGGGGAGAACTGTGTTAGCTAGGCTGATGGAGACAGGTATGGTGCCACCTGTGTGTGCAGACTGCATAAGGTGAGGGCTCAAGAAACTAACAGTGGTTTCCACCAGCACTTCTGTCCAAGAGAAAGCTTCCTCTCCAGTACTCTTCCCGGAGCCTGACAATTTAGTTCCTCTCTGTATGTTTCTGGTGCTTTTCAAGCTGCTGCCCTAGTGCTGGAAATCAGATCGAGTGAATCCGTTAGTGAATAAGTTTATGCATTAGCCCTTTAAGAGGAATTCCTGGGACTCTAGCAGCCCTCAGTCTCAGTCAGCCACCATCTCCACTGTTTTTCACAGACAGAAGCAATGGGTACTTCTCCTCCCATCACTGGAAACCCTCACTCTTCAGGAGGGATCTCTGCATCTGAGCTATCCTTGATGATTTACACCTGCCACACGTGGGTGAGGGACATGCCTATTCCACATCTCCACTCCTTCTACAAGTTTTGATGTGGTTTCTTCTATATACTCTTAGTTATAGAACTTATGTTCAGGTAGAATTCAGGTGGTTTTCAAAGATAATTGTTCTGTAGTTTGGTTGTAATTTCGATGTTGTCTGGGAGGAGATGAACACAGCATTTATATACTCGGCCATCTTGACCAGAACTAAAACAGTTTCTTAATATCAAGTTTAAGAAAAAAAATCTATTAATCAAAGGGCATTTTTCTTCTTTAATCCGCACTTTTGAACAGAGCTATTTTTTTTAAAATGTTATTGTTAATGTTAGGTCTTGCCACAAAACCCTCTTGTTATAATTATTCCCACAGTGTCTAATCATGGAACTTTAATAGAAAGTAAACATAGTAGTGCTCATTACATACATATAAACATTGGGTGATTTCAAGGAGTTCACATTTATTTTGGTAGAAATCAATTGTAAAATACCCTTTTTAAATTCTCTGATATTGTAATTTAGATACTTTTGGCAGATTAAATTATAGCATAAACAGAAATGTCACAACTTAACCAGTAAAATCAGTTGGAAATTTTTAGCAACGTCTTCTATTTTCAGTCTTAACTATTTCAACTTGATATTTACAATTTATGTTAAACTTGTGAGAAAGAGAATAGTCATGTTCTCTTTGCCTTAGAAAAATTAGTTAAAGGGGTAAAGGAATGGGCGAAAATACTTTTACAGGAATAAACTAGAATAACATTAGGCACATCTTGTGAAACCAATAGCAAACTAGCTATATTTCCAGATTATCTTTTTACCAAGTGGAAGCAAAAGAGTAAAATACTTTTATATTTTTATTATTTTT
>NW_006429388.1:96746-99778 GCF_000325575.1 Pteropus alecto | reverse complement strand
GTTTTTCTTCTAAAAGTTTTATGGTTTTAGGTCTTACATTTAAATCTTTAATCCATTTTGAGTTTATTCTTGTATACGGTGTAAGAAGATAGTCCAGCTTCTTCTTTTTTTTTTTTTTGCATGTATCTGTCCAATTTTCCCAACACCATTTATTGTCCTTACCCCATTGTATCTTCTTACCTCCTTTGTCATATATTAAGTGAGTGTAAAGGCGTGGATTTATTTCTTGGCTCTCTATTCTGTTCCATAGATCAATGAATCTGTTTTTATGCCAGTACCATGCTGTTTTGATTACTGTTGCCTTGTAATATAGTTTGATATCAAGTAGTGTGATACCGCCAACTATTTTTTTTAATTATTTTTTTAGATGAGACAACCTTTGGTTGACCTCACAGATTACAAGGACCTTGTCAGTTTAGAATCCCTTATTTTTTTATTTTTTACGCCTACAGCATCTGGTCTTCCTAGGTGGTCTCCCATTCAAGTACTAACCAGGCCCGACCCTGTTTAGCTTCTGAGATCAGAAGGGATTGGGCTTGTTCAGGGTAGCATGGCCATAGACTACAATACTTTTAAATAGTTTATTTTCAATAAATAATTGAATATCAGAGATGGCAGTGAATCAGTTGATTAAATGAACACCCCGCATAAAAAAGCATATATATATTTTTTCTCTTTTGAGGGATAATCATGAATATGCTATTGCTTAAAAAAAAAAAAAGATACTAATGTCTAAGAAATCTAGTGAGTTTCATGTTGACATTTAAAGTTCAGTTGCATTCCCACAGGAATTCATCTCTGGTGAGTTGTACACTTAAAGGAAATGACAAATGTGAAATGTCCTTGCTCCTCTAATGTGGGCAATATAAAGCCGCAGCTTCTGGGTCCAGGCTCATCCATAGAAGTATTTTTCTCTGCTTCTTGCCCACGCACTCATTGTCTGAGTATCAATGAGCCAGAAATGAGAGTTAATCATTGTCAAGTCTAGGTGTTCTGTTTACAAATATACATGATGCAAGGTTTTGCATGTCCCCAATCCAAGACTTGGTAATTAAAAGTATATAGAAGCCTTTATTCTCTAGAACGTGGCAAAAATTAGAAGTGTAGCATTAGAAGTAGGGTCTAAAATTAGAGTTGGTAACACAGACATAAATTTTATGACTGAAGTTGTTGAAATTAAACCCTCATTAATCAGACAAAGAGGCTCCCTTTTTCTGAAAAGCCTCAATTTTACTTTCAGGCAAAGAGCATTTAAAGGGTTGTGGCCTACCCCATCTTTCTCACATTTCAGACCCACAATAGCAGCCTCCAACCCTTGCCTTACTGGAACTAGCAACCACAGAGAGTATTGGGTGTGTTTGATTTGCCATATATAGCCTATGTCATTTATGTGTTTTTTGTTTCTGTCAGTTTCTTTCACACAGATCATGGCTAGTTGCCCTTTGCCAAAATAACTAAGCATAATGTTATCTCTGACTATCATATGATGGAGTGACACAAAAACATTTTTTATTCTTTTTTTTTTTTTTTTGGTATTGTTTTCTGCTAAGGTTAATATAGAAGAATAAATAAATAAAATGGAAAGTGGTTGTGTCTCATAATGGAAGGAGCCGAGTAATTCGAGCCCTTGATTTTCTTCCAGATGTCACAACCACTGTTCTTCCCTAAGATTGCCCCTGGCTCCCTGGACAGCAGATGGAGAGAACTGAGGTATAAAGTCAGAGACATATGTTCAAACTTAGTCTAACTAGTTGGTTCACTTGAGACCGGTCTAAAAAGCTCCTTCTGGGAATATAGCCAGGAAGACACAGAAAAAGGCCAGGTGTTATATACTGAATATTTGTGTCCCCCTAAAATTCATATGTCAAAAATCTAACTTCCAATGGAGTGGTATTAAGAGGTGAGATCTTTGGAAAGTGATTAGATTATGAAGGTGGAGACATCATGGATAAAGTTAGTGCCCTTATGAAAAAAGACCCCAGAGAGCTCTCTCTCTCTTAACCCTCCTGCCACATGAAGACACAATAAGAAGAAGGCTGACTATGAAACAGGACAAGGTCATCCATCAGACACTGTATTTGCTGGCACTTTGATATTGGACTTTAGCCACCAGAACTGTGAGAAATATGTTTTTTTCTTGTTAAACTCACCCAGTCTATTGTGCTTTTATTATAATAGCCCTAAGAGGACAAGAAAGAGAGTAAAATATATAAAGAGGCTTTAGCAGCCTATTGAGACAACAGCAGCAGGGACCACAGCTTCATTGGAAGCTTCCACCTATGTGTGTTGGGATGAGGGATGAGTAGGACAGAGTTTACCCCTTGAATTCAGATGCTGACAGAAAATAGGTAGCTATTATACTGCAGCACTAATTGTCCATTGTTTGAATTTGGCTTTCTCCTTGTTTTATTCTTTTCTATCATTTTTCCCAAGTCTCTGACCTCAACGAGACAAATGTCTTTTTGGAGGGAGATTGAAAGAGGGGATAATAGGAAACTTGTCTTCCTTACTGAGCTTTAGTATTGTCGTATGCTCCATCTGAAAAAAAAAAATGGGTTTTATCTTCTAAGGCTTCTAGCCAAGGCCAGCCTTATATAAGCAGCTATATACATGGTCTGAATGAATAGCCTCAAAATGCAGTCTCATAATGTATCAAAGGTAAATGGTCATACTAGAGATTATTTAGTTCACTGATCCCCTACGTAAAATTGTCAAATTATTTTTCGCCAAATATAAACTTTGAGAAACATCAACAAACAACTATGTATTGTTATAATTTTTATGCCAAATCAGATTAACATCAAAGAGTAGGAAAAGGCAAACAGTATAAATTTTTTAATATAACTCTTTAAAATAGGAAAAATCTTTTTATTTTCTTATAAGATTGGTAAAAATTTAGTCACAGATTAGCAGTGGTCCATGGTAACATATATCTCCTATTTTTCTTTCTCATATGATAGATGTGTGCTTGGTGTAGACATATGCATATACGTGTGTGTGTGTGTGTGTGTGTGTATTTATTTATATTTGTA
>NW_006429388.1:82376-96673 GCF_000325575.1 Pteropus alecto | reverse complement strand
TGTGTAAAAGAAAGTATTTTCCATAATTTACAAATACATATATGTGTATGTTGGTGTCACTGATAGAGCCTTCTACTGTTGAGCCATTCATTTATAAAATCACATAGACTGGGATTGAAGCAATGTATTTTAATATTCTAAATATATACAAAGGCTAGACAGATAGTTGCAGTAAAGTAGAGTTATATAGTTGGGAAATGGAGCAAGGTGAACTAAACAAACCTCTTTTCTTTGTTTCTTCTTGTTGTGCTACTCTTGACTGGGCTGAAGCTCTTGCATCATGTATTTATATTCTGCTTGAAAACAAATATTTAGTATAATTTTTTTTAATAAAGAAAAAACTAAATATAGGAAATATGACTTAAAATACTACCACACCATTTTGGTATACTTATTTTTTCAAATGAATCTGTTTGGAATAGTATTGCACATACTGTATTAGATTTTCTTATTTCATAAAAATAAATATGTACACATTTATTTAATAAAAATCACTAACATTATATCAATAACCGTATAATACTTTAAAATATGAATTCATTGCAGTTTAATTCGGTAAATTTCTATTGCTGGAAAGATAATGCACTTATGATCTTTTGCTTTTGTAAATACTGCTACATTAAATAGTTTTGTGTTTAGAGTTTGTTTATATTTGGTATTCTTTTCTTAAGCTAGATTCCCCAAAGTAAAATTATTCAGTTGAAAGGTATAAACATTGTATAGTCCCTTAGTAAATGTTAAGTTGCCTTAAAAATGATTATAGCTTATTTCTACTTAACAATCTAGAGCTAGAGAAGGCTATATCTTAGCAGATGAGCATTTTAATATTTCATGGTCATGTCTCTCATTACTATAGAAATCCAGACTATTAGCATCATTGTTTGATAGGGAGATGGGCAATTTCATAAAAAAAAGAAGTTAGGCTGCCTCTTTATATAACGGATACAATGGTGATGAGTGCTTCTAATCGTTAAGTACTTCCACACATGAATGAAGGATAGCTTTCTACTCCATTTGCTGGACTGTTGTATTTGCTGGTAAGGTTCAGTTGCATTTCAATAGTTTTCTGTTTTATTCACCTGTTCAATGGTTTGGATGCTTAGCATCAGACATAACTGGATGTTCTGATCATTTGCATATTCCATTACTAAAAGGGAATAAAATTTTTAAAATACCAGATGTGTACATCTGAATGAGTGCTATTCAAATAATTTAAGTTGGAAAGTTACACATGTAATCTAATTATGTTCTCAATACTCTTAATATTGGTGGAAATCTTATATTTGAAAGGCTTTCAGAATCAAGTCCACACTCCATATTCTAATACTCAAGTACCTTGGCAAACTATTTTTAACTCATCTATATAACTTTAGTCTGTATAAGCTATGTTATGACAGTGCAAAAAACAATACTAAAATTTCAATGATCTAAAGTAACAAAAATATATTATAAAGTTTTATTGGTCTCAGTCATTTCTTTGGGATATTTGTCCTCCCTGTGATGGCTCAGTCATATAGGATGTTGTGATTTTGTGTCACAGCCTTCTCATTACTAGGCTTCAGAGTTTAAATCAACAGAAGAGAGATTACAATTGTATTCTTGTTTTAAAATGCTTATGCCTACAAATAATTCATAGCACTTATCTCATCTTTGACCTGCTACACCTAGCTTCAAAGATGCAAGGAGATTCAATGTTTTCATGCTTCCAGAAAGAAAGGAGGACTAGATATATTGGTAAACACGGGTATTCTTTACCATAGCTTATCTCCTGCTACTTCTTACACATACCATGTACATAAATTTCAATTAAGACACTATTAGTATTTGCCCGTGAAATTGCTTATTTTGAAAGATTGTTATGTGCGTTGTAGAATGCATGCATCCATTTCTGTGAGAACCAAAATTATCTTCTCTTATTTCTAAACATCATAGCATCACTGCCATGATTGAGTACCATTAATTAAACCATTTTTAATCACTCAAATATACTCCATAGTTTTCTTTCTGTATGCTTTTGCTCATATTTAAAATCTCTGCCTTTTCATGTCCACCAGTAAAAATCCTATCAAATCTTTATACTCCAAATTAAATGTTATCTTTTACAAAGTTTTACTTACTATCCTCAGCTAGAAATTATCCTTCTTTCTTCTGGATTCAAGTCTTACAACACTTAATATATTGTGAATTGTATTGTTCTTATTTGAAGAAATTATGTTGAATGGATGGAACAATAAATTTGAAGCCAGCCAGGCATGGATCTGAATCCTGGCTCTGCTGTTTACTATCTGTGTGACTGCATGCAAGTTATAGAACCAGTCTGAACTTCATTTTCTCATTAATAAAAAAAAAAGGGAGAAGATTATTATCTGAGCTCGTTCAGATAGCTATGACAAAATACCACAGACTGGACAGCTTATAAACAAAATAATTTTATTTCTCAGAGTTTGGAGATCGAAAGTCCAAAATCAAGGTGCCTTTAGATTCAGTGTCATAGATGAAACTTTCTCACTGTGTTCTCACAAGGTGAAAGAGGCTAGAAAACTCTCCAGAGCCTCTTCTACGAAGTACTAATTCCTATGTTTTTGTCTATGTAATTTATTGTGTCAGCTCTTATATTTAAGCCTTTGACCTATTTTAAGTTAATTTTGGTGTATGTGGCTTTCCAATTTTCCCAGTACCATTTATTGACAAGACTTCCTGTTCTCCATTGCACGTTTTTGGTTTCTTTGTCAAAAATTATTTACCCAAATAGATGGGGATTTATTTCTTGTCTCTCAATTCTGTTCCATTGGTTTGTATGTCTTTTTTTTTTTTTTTTTCCAATACTATGCTGTTTTGATTATTGTCGCTTCATAGTATAATTTGCTCTTTCCCCCTCCCCCCACTCAGGATTGCTTTGGCTGTTGTGATTCTATACAAATCTGATTATTTTTTTTCTATTTCTTTAATAAATGCCCTTGGAATTTTGATAGGGACTGCATTAGATCTGTGTATCACCTTAGATAATAAAGTCATTTTAACTATGTAGATTCTTCCAATCCGTGATGGAAAATATTTTTTCATTTCTTTTTTTTTATTAGTTTCAAGTATACAGTTCATTGGTTAGACATTTATGTAGTTTATAAAACAATCCCCCTAATTGCTCCTTCTCTCCTCTGGTTTCTACCTAGCCAATATATTAATGCTAACTACTTTTCCTATACCGTGCTCCCCATTCTCGTGACCATCTATCTACTATTAATTTGTACTTTTTTAACCCTTCACTCCATTCTCCTAGCAACCCCTAAGCACCCCTCCCCTCTGTCCGTCACCAAACTGCCCTTTATATTTGTGAGTCTGTTTTTGATCAGTTTGTTCTTTTTGTTCCTAGCAGTAAAGGAAACCATCAACAAAACAAAAAGACAACTGACAGATTGGGAGAAGATATTTGTTTATGATGCATCTAATAAGAGGTTAAAATGCAAAGTATATAAAGAACTCATACAACTCAACAACAAAAAACATACAATCCACTTAAAAACTGGACAGAAGACCTGAACAGATATTTCTCCAAAGAGGAAATACAGATGGCCAATTAACATATGAAAAGATGATCAAGGTCACTAATCTTTTCATTTCTTTGTGTCTTCTTCAATTTATTTTAATAAGGTTTCATAGTTTTCAGTGTATAGGTCCTCCATATCATTTTTTAACTTTATTACTTATGGACCTTCATCTTAGAAAGGATTTTATAAATTTGACCTCAAAGCCAAGGGAAGTAAAAGCAAACATAAATTAATAAGACTATATCAAACTAAAAAGCTTCTACACAGTAAAAGAAACCATCAACTAAACAGAGAGGCAAACATCCGAATGGTAGACTATATTTGCAAACAATGCCTCTGATAAGGGGCTGATTCTAAAATAAGTAAAGAACTTATACCATGCAACGATAAAAACAAACAAACAAACATACAAACAAAAACAATTCAATTAAAAAATGAGCAGAGGACTTAAACAGACACTATATTAATAAAGAAAAATAAAGAAAAAATAAAACAGAAAATAAATGATTAAATATAGTACTAATTCTATTTATGAGGGTTCTACCTTCATGATTTAAACATCTCTAAAGACCCTATCTAAAAATACCATCACTTTTAAGGGTTAAGAATTCAAAATATAAATTTTGAAGGGATGCAAATGTTTAGACATTAGTAATTGTGTATGCCATGTAATTGTTGTGAATATTAAATACTGTGTAATGTATAGAGATATATAAAAACTATTTGGTACAAAGTAAATAATAAATGATACTTTACTTTCACCCTTTAGTCACCCCTGAGATTATGACCTTATAAAATAAGTTAATAATATAGGGAGTCAGAAGCAATTTTCCCTCAGTTGTATTCACCTATTTGTGTTACTCATCTCTAAATCTTTTACTTAATCTATTTACAACTATGGTGTACATTACAATTGCCTGAGTTTATTTTTAATTTTTTATATCAATACCTATGCCTTACCTCAGACTGATAAATCATCATTTATGAGAGTAGAACTTAGTATTTTAAGAGCTTCCCAAATAATTTTACTGCATAGCCAGAATTAAGAACAACTTTTATAACATCTAAGACAGTGTTTTATACATATCTAACACTCTGTAAATATCTATTGAATAAAACTATTTTTAACCATACAAATAAGTTAACCATATTACTATATTTAAAAATTTTATTTGTTAGTCTAAAATTATATTAGACAACTTATTCATAACCGTAGTCATCTTATTTATGTTTTGATAGTATTTTAACTAAAAATCAATTTCAGAGCTGAGTGAATCTGCTGCGCCTCCTGCTACCACCTCAACAAAATACTGTCTCCAATGGAACATATCATAGAAACCATGATGTTCACTTTTCACATATTTGTTGAGGGTAAAGGCTACTTAACAAAGAAGGACGTGAGAGTACTCATGGAAGAGGCATTTTCTGGATTTTTGGAAAATTAAAAAGACCCTCTGGTCACGAACAAAATAATGAAGGACCTGGACCAGTGCCAAGATGGCTGAGTGGGCTTACAGAGCTTCTTTTCACTAATTGCTGGGCTCACAATTGCATGCAATGACTATTTTGTAGTACAGATGAAGCAAAAGGGAAAGAAGTAGTCAGCACTGAGCAATTACTCCCACCCTGATAAGAGTTCTCCCAATGAGTTACTTAAGAAATCTCTCTGCCCAATGGCTTCTCTCATATAAGGTTCATGAGTGGATTAAAAGCCTTAGAAAATGTACAAATAAAATCCCACCCCCATTTGACAAGAGAAAGAAAAGCCAATTAAAACCAGATAAGCTTTTGATTTTTATATTGCTCGCATTATCTTGCACTCAATAAACAAAATTATTTTGTAGTTCCTAAAAAAAAAAAAAATCAAGTTCATCTTCAAAAGATTATGATATGTCACAATCAAGAATATTGAAAATAATTGGACATGGTTCTATAGTGTAGCGGTTAGCACGTCTGCTTTACATGCAGAAGGTCCTGGGTTCATGCCCCAGTGCAGCCTTGGTCTGTGGTCTATGGCCATGCCACCCTAAACAAGCCTGATGTCTGATCTCAGAAGCTAAGCATGATCGGGCCTGGTTAGTACTCGGATGGGAGACCACCTAGGAAGACCAGGTGCTGTAGGCATAAATAATAATAAATAATAAAAATATATAGAAAATAATGTGGCTTGCTCACAGAAGGTGATTTTTCCCAAGAGAAAGAAGGTCTAAAACACGTTTGAACAGAGACAACATTATTAGACCTCTATTAATAACTTCCCAAGTAAATATGAGTGTATGGATGTTTTAATTTTTATGTTTATATGTGACATTCTGAGTAATGAAGACTCTTCCATGCTAATCATGCATTTTATTCTTTTAAGACCCAAGGAGTTTATGCTATTTTCCCTATGGCAAATAATAATATTAGTGCAAATATTTTTTGCAGTTATTTTCTCCTTCCAAGGCTTCTCCAATGTATATTTCTTATAAAACTGAGAAATAGGTTAAAAGAAATCTGGAGTATAAAATATGATTTGATACCATAAGCATAAAATAATTTAATTTTTATACTTGTACCATAATTCTATCTGGCACTCACTTCAATGATGTCACCATATTCACAGCTAGGTTAATGTATTACAATTTTTGTGAATTACTTTCAATCAATTAAAATAATCAGCATGTGTTATCATGGTTTACTATTCCAGTCATCTGTTGCTTTTCATGGTTTTAGAAATGCATAGCAATAAATTCAAAAGACATAGTTAGAATTTTAAGATCTGACAACATTGGAGACAAAAGCTGTGTAAGACGGTGAATATGGTACATAGAAAAAGGATTTATTTTAATGCTATAGTAAATTTTTTTCTGATTTATAATTTTTATTTATTTATTTATTTTTATTAAATTTTTTGGAGTGATATTGGTTAATAAAATTATATATGTTTCAAGTGTACAATTCAATAATATGTCATATGTATATTGCATTGTGCGTTCACCACCTAAAGTCAAATTTCATTCTGTCACCATATATTTCACCCCCTTTACCCTTATCTACCTTCCTCCTTCCTCCTTTTTCCTCTTGTAAGCACTAAACTGTGTCAGTATCTATGAGTTTTTGTATCTTGTTTGTTTGTTGCTTTGTTTGTTTATGTTCCACAAAAAAGTGAAATCATATGATTCTCAACTTTTTCTGTCTGACTTATTTCACTTAGCATGAAAATCTCAAGATCCATCTATATAGTCGCAAATGGCAGTACTTTATCTTCTCTTATGGCTGAGTAATATTCTATTGTATATGTGTACCACATCTTCTTTATCCAATCATCTATCAGACAGCACTTCAGTTGTTTCCATGTCTTGGCTGTCATGAATAATGCTGCTACGAGCATTGGGGTGCATATATCTTTATGCATAATTGTTTTCAAATTTTGGAGGTGGATACCCAGAAGAGGGCTTGCTGAGTCATATGGTAGTTTTGTTCTTAATTTTGTAAAAAATACTCCATACTGTTTTTTATAGTGGCTGTACCAATTTACATTTCTACCAGCAATGTATGAGGGTTCCAATTCTAAGCAATGTACCCATCTTTATTATATGAAATTAGACCTGATACTAAACACAACTGAGCATGATTTCTGTTTGTTCTTTTGTTTTTTGTTTTTTTCTCACATTTTCTCTTTTACTTAAGAGAAAGCTTTTCTTGTGATCTTGGCTTTGCCAATTAAATTAATGTTAAGAATGAATTTTACATATCATCAGAACTACCTGAAGATAATGTAAAAATGAAAGGCTACTGGAAAGACAAGTAAACAGGATGTAGAGTGAAGAAAGGAAACATAATGCATTAGTGTTATTATTATTTAGGCTGTAGCTAACATACAGTTTCTTGCCATGCAGTGTTCTGTCCATTTTTCATCATTTTTTTCTTTCCTCTCTCTGAACTGGAAAACTAGTAGAAAAATAAGCTGACAAATTAAGTCATAAGTAATGTCAAGAATCTATGTAGGATAATTGGTCGAAAATAGCTTAAAAACTTTAATTATTTTTCATATTTCTATAAGTTCCCTTTATTTTTCCATGTTTACAATAAATCCTAAAACTAGAGGTCAAAATTGCGTTCTCTCCCAGTTGTGTCTAGGTACCTACTATGTTGTACGAATTACTATGGAGGGACTGGGAATGATAGCAATGACCAATATCAGATTTAAATTCTTCTATCACTTTGACTTTATCTCCAGTTATTACCACTAAGTAATAACTTTTTGTTTGGTACTCTAGTTAGGAATTAAAGATAGATATCCAATAGTGTGTCTACCTGGCCACTTGGGCTAGAGTTCTTGGTCCAGTCATCAAGGTATAAAGTCGACCTCAGCTCTACAGGAATTAGAAGAAACTACTAGCTGATAACTAAAACTACTTACCCTTCTTCTGGGCACACAGTTAGGCTAAATGTCTCACCTTCCTTTTCAATTAGATGTGGCCATGTGGTAGAATTTTGGTCAATAGAATAAGACGTTGTGCCATTTTCTGGTAAGGCTTATCAGTAGCTTATAATTTCCCCTCAATTCTTTTTATTTTTTTTAATAAATGCATATGGAAAAAGCTCTAGGGAATGGCGCATCCATAGATAGAAAAAATATATATATATAGGTCACCGCCTGAAGGAATGCATCTTGCCAATAGGAAACACCCAATTTGAACTGTTAAATTAGCAAGAAATAAACCTGTATTGAGGTTGAGTTACTATACTTTTCATTCTATTCGTTATAGTAGTTTAGCTTACCATACAAAATATACAGTCTCAGACTCTACTTTTTTCCCTATATCCAGAAGTGACAATGTCTTAGTTAGAGTTTCACATTAATTATTTTCAGAAGCTATATATGTATATACTAGAATGCTAATTTTTAATTTTGCAATTGAAAAACCTTATTCTAGTGGTAAAAGAAAATCTATATGACATCAAAACACTTGGTAAACTGAATTAGATAGTCACAGAACTACTTAACAAAAATCTAAATATGGCGAACATTGAGAGGCACAAAATATAGGTCACAGGATAAACTGATTATTAATTATTGATCTATAATAAGAGACGTATCTATTTGAGAACAATATAATTTTACTCATATGTGGGATATAGAACAAAGAGACAAACAAACAAGGCACACAAAAACTTATAGACATTGACAACAGTTTTGTGATTATCAAAGGGAAAGGTAAAAGGCGGGGAAAGGTAGATAAGAGTATAGGGGGTCAAATATATGGTGATGGAAGGAGACTTGACTTTGAGTAGTGAACACACAATGTAATGTTCATATGATGTATTATTGAAATGTACACTTGAAACCTATATAATTTTATTAACCAATGCTGCCCCAATAAATTTAATTAAAAAAAATAAAAACAAGAGAGATATGTTTAGTAACAGAAAACTCATGTCCACAAGACACAGTACCTCACTTCATTGCATCATGCTGGATAAACAAGGCTACTAAGTCAGTAGATCCTAAAAATTCTCATCACAAGGAAAAAAAAGGGTTTTCTTTGACTATGTGAGGTGATGAATGTTAACTAAACTTATGTGGTAATTATTTGGTAATTATATGTAAATCAAATTATTATGCTGTACATCTTAAACTTATACAATGCTGTATGTCAATTATATCTCAATAAAAGAGAAAAAAAATAAAAACAAGGCTAAATTCTTACTATTTTTGCCTTTTTTATGTAGACTTTTGGCAATCTACCTCAAACTACGATAACGTATTTTTTTTCATAGTACAAACACGCTAATTAACTTAAAACTTTAGTTACATTCTAGTCCTGAAGAAATAAGCTAATCATCTTGATTACAGAAGACACAATATCTCTTAATAACCACAATTGCATGCAGTTCTATAAGGCGAATGCTGATAACCTGCAGATGGCTAATCTTATTTATTGTAAGTTTTACTTTTTTGTCTTCAAGAGAGTCATCTTATTTCCAAGTTTCTTATCTAGCTCAGGAGCTTTAACACAGAGTACTTTGATCCTAGAAAATTAAGGCTTTCAGGACCTATACCAATAGGGTTTTCTTGAATATAGTAAGAAACTTAGACTTATTCACAAATGATTTATTTGCTTTTAAAAATAGAGTTCATGAGGGGCTGGGAGAATTGGATGAAGGGTTTAAAAGTACAAATTAGTAGTTGATAGATGGTCACAGGGATGGGGAGCGCGGCATAGGGAATGCAGTTAGCATTAATATGTTGACTAGGTGGAGGGCGAGGGGAGGGAGGAAGCAATTCGGGGAATCGTTTTATAAACTATATAGATGTCTAACCAATGTACTGTATACTTGAAACTAATTAAAATAAATAAATAAATTTTAAAAATAGAGTTCAAATGATTAAAACATCACCATGCAAAGCAAAAGAAAGAGAAAAAGGGAAAGAATTAAAAAATCTGAACTGATGCCCTAAACTGCACTCCTATTTTGCCCTCTCTCCTGCTCTCACACAACCCTCACCATCTAAGTGCTTAATCATATTGATTTGTTTTTACTAAATCATGCAATGGACAGTTCAGGATTTTTGTTGTTGCTGTCTTGTTTTTTTAATTATTTATTAATTTTAAAGGTAGCCATTCTCTGTCTTTCTCTTTGTCTTTATGAGCTGTTCTTTCTTTTCTTCCTTTATTCATGAGTTACTTCCTCTCTGGAGCAATCTCTTTCTAGAACAATTTATTGATTTGCTGAGAAGACACTTTTCTTGTCACCTTTTTCTTAGTGGAGGCCCATGTTGGTACTTTGCCTACTCTAGCTATTTCTAATTATTCTCTCCCCAGCTATCTTTATAAACAAAACTCAACAGCCAAGTCATTTAAAATGCTTAGATCATCTTGCCATCAAACTAAAATTGTATAAAATATGTAAACCATTTAACCAAGCAAATATATGTTAAACATAAACAAATTTCTTCACAATTCTAAATGCTATACACTTCTAGGAAAATATTTTGGATAATCTACTTGGATAGATTCTAAAAATAGGCAAAGACTTCAAGTAAATTTAGCCACAAGTGTATAAGTGGAACAAATTCACAAAACTATCAAATAAAACTAAAGTTAAAAGCAAAAATGTTAATAAATAGATTTGAGCTTATGTTAGACCTATATTCTCCCACTTATTAAACCATAATTAAATACGAATGCCAAAATATTTCACAAATTAACACAAATAAATCAATAATTTACTTGGTTCAGATTCCTAGGAGCAATAACTAGAGACACACATAACTTACATTTTGTTAAATAGCCCATTCCTGAGATAAGTCTTTGAATGTGAAATATTTGTTTCCCAAATATTAAGAATGAGAATTATCTATTAAGTAGAATGTATAATTGGCTTTTTCCTCTTCATTAACTTGTACTCACCAATCAGGCCCTGTTTTCTTTTATGTTTACAAGATACATTACTGCAGCTATTTTGTGATCTATTTCTCCACATTTACAATATCTTTGATTTCTTTTTAACTACTTTTGTCTTTCAACTTTCTAAAATAGTCTTCTTTCTAATTTAATTTTCTAGTCCTGGATTATTGATATGTAAAAAAAATAATAAGACAAGATAATAATTTAAGATTACTTATCTTTTAGAAAACAGCTTTTATAAAATGCTCAATAAATTCATACCCTTAAAATTTAGGTTTTCTGTAACTATATATATTTCTTCATTCTCTAAACTGTTTGTTATAATTAATATTTAAATATGAAATAAACAACATTTATTCATTAGATTTAAATGCAAGAAAAAGTTCTGTCTTCTCACCTTATGATGGAAGCAGCCCAATGGTGCTCTAACACCAACAGCCCAAGTATTACATTAGGAAAATCCTAAGTAGTCTTTATCGAGTCCGAAACACTAATGATGTAGTTCTTAACTATCCATAATTGCCCTTGGTTTAATTGGCATGTTTAACTCAGAAGCCATCAAATAGGAAAAGGAAAAGAAAGAGCACTTTATACTCCCCTCTATATTTCTCAACTTGAAAGCATGTAGTGAATATGCATGTGAGCTTGAATTCTGGATCTGACACTTAAGAATTTAATACTTGAGCTTCAGTTTCCTCTTATGTAAAACAGGAGTAATAATAATGTCTGCCTTATGGTATTGTTGTGATGAGTAAATGAAGTAACATATTTAAAAAAGTTTATAAGAACACCTAGCACATAGTATGAGCTTAAGAAATGATAGGCAGTATCTTATACTGTTCACATTTTTCTTCACAAATTCCCAAGTATCAGACTGAAAGCTAAAACTTGAGGTCAGTCTTTTGTGTCATGCTTGGAATCATAGAAGTATATCCCCATCCATCTTTCAAAATCTTTACAGAAAAAAAAAAATATATATATGATGTCCATTAAATTCTCATTTTAAAACTAAAAATAAGGTCTTATAAGTGTAGTTTCTCATCTAAATGAGATGAGAAATACAGTCTGACATATTTACTAAGTGTACACAATTTGAAGTCACCTGATAAAGGTGATTGCAAAATAAAATAAATTAGAATTTTAACAAATTTAAAGTGCATACAGGTATAAATTAAGGATGTTGCTAAATCATTTTTATTAAATTTATTGAGGTAACATCGGTTAATAAAATTACATAGGTTTCAACCATGCAATTTAATAATATGTCATATGTATACTACATTGTGTGTTCACTACCCAAAGTTAAAATTTTTTCTACCACCATATATTTGACTCCTTCCCTCCTTTCCTCTGGTGACTACTAAACTGTAGTCCATGCCCATGGGTCACCATGCTATATTAGTAGCAAACATGGGGGTAATATTTAATTATTCATTTTTAATAAACTTTTAAAATAATGGACACCAATAAATGTGTTGGTAAGAAAAAAATTGATTTATATCTCACATAAAATGACACAATACCATCCCATCTCACTATTACTCCCCTCTGCATCCTCCTCACACTTACATATACACACAACTTAAACCTTGTTTAAGGATGCAGTAAAGCATGGTGATTAAGAGCTCATGCTCTGGAGATAGACTGCCAGAATTAAAATCCTGATTTTAACACTTATTAGATATTTAACTTTCAGCAAATTAAGTTCTTTCAAACTTAATTGCCTCATTTCTGAAAAGAAATGACAGTAGTGGTGCCTACCTAAAATGATAATGAGATTGTTTTAAGTGTTAACAGATTAATGCATCTAAACAAATTGGAACAGACTTTGGCACTTAGTAAGAGCCCAGTAATAGTAATTACAGTAGTCTCCCTCTTATGCATGGGGGATTCATTTCAAGACCAACAGTGGATACCTGAAACCTCAGATAGTACCAAATTCTATATATACTATATTTTTCCTATACAGGAATACATTGGAGATATTGTATATTTGCTTCAGACCACTGCAATAAAGTTAATAACACAAGTAAAGATGTCACACAATGTTTTGGTTTCCTTGTGCATGTAAAAGTTATGTTTAAACTATCATGTACTCAATTAAGCGTGCAATAGCATCATGTCCAAAAGTACAATGCATATACCTTAATTAAAAATACTTTATTGCTAAAAGAAAGCTAATTATCATATGATCCTGTTGAAAAAATTCTGCCTATAGACTTACCCAATGCAAGGTTGCCACAAACCTTCAATTTGTAAAAAACACAATATCTTCAAAGTGCAATAAAAGAAATGAAACAATGTATGCTTGTACATACATATTTATAATAAAATTAAATTTATAAATTAAGCACAATAAGAGATTAATAACAATTACTACTAATAAAAAAGAACAATTATAACAATATACTGTAATAAACATTTTGTAAGTGTTTCTCTCTCTCTCTCTTTTTTTCTCTCTCTTTTACTATCTCTCTCTCTTAATGGATCTGATAATTGAGATGGCTACTAAGTGACTAATGGGCGAGTAGCTTATACCGCACTAATATGCTGGAAAAAGAGATAACTCATATCCCAAGAGGGGCAGATCAGGAAGGCATGAGAATTTATCACACCACTCAGAACAGTGTGTAATTTAAAATAGTATTTTTTTTTTAATTTCTGAACTTTAAAAAAAATATTTTTGAACTGCTGGTGATCTCAGGTAACTGAAACCACAAAAAGCAAAACTAAAGATAAGGAAAGACTACTATAATATTTATATTCCTTTGGAAACATAACATCAGAAATTACAAAAAAAATATCTTTTTATTTTGCCACTGTGGGATAAACTCTTAAAGAATAGCTATTTTCTTACTGTTTTGAAACATGGTTATATAGTATATAGTCTAATATCAATCAGTAGTGGCATAATAAAGATTAGAGAACATATTTAGTTGTCTCACTGCTATATTATATATGGGGACTTCAATCAAAGCTGTATAAGTACCCTCAACTTTTAAGCTTCCCCAATAGTTGAATAAAGCTAACATGTAAAATATATTTACTATATCTATAAAGAATCATATTTTGCACACTCTCTCATAAAGCAAATAAAAAAAAATAAGTTATGATTGTACCTGAACACTGAATAGTTCCAATGTCTCCATTCCAGGGATTTTGGCAATTAGCACGACATCCAATAGAAGCATGTAGGTGTAAATATTTAACTCCATTCTATAGAAAACAAACTCATGCTACAGAAGGACTATATGATCTGCTTAGCCACAGCGGTTAAAATCTACTTGACTCCTCTTTGCCTAGGGGAAAGGATAAAGGAGATAGTTATCACTTGTATAGTGTAGTCTTTTTTTTT
>NW_006429388.1:70912-82336 GCF_000325575.1 Pteropus alecto | reverse complement strand
CATCCAAGTACTAACCAGGCCCAACCCTGCTTAGCTTCCAAGATCAGACAAGATCGGTCGTGTTCAGGGTGACATTGCCATAGACACTTATGGTACAATCTTAATATTAACAATTGCTAAGTTTAAATAAGTACTCTAAGCTCTCCCATGGGAAATCTTGGAACCCTGCAGGATGTTTGAATATTTAAATAAAAGCTACTCTTACCAATGGATAAGATAAAGAGCGGAAGCTATAAATTGTGTATATTACTCAAGATTTCAAAGAGGCTTTCCTAAATTTTGCTCTCCAAGCATCTCCCAAAAGTTAGGTCATATAAATATGCAAAATGAATGACAAAGTTTTTTTAAAAATGAGCTATAATACACATACCAAATATAGAACATTTAAAACTGTATAACTTATTATTGTCAATTTGGATGCCTTTATTTCTCTTGTCTAATTTCTCTAGCTAGGACTCCAACACTCTATTGAATAAAAGTTGTCATAGCAGACAGCCTTATCTTGTTCCTGATCTTAGAAGTAGGCTTTTAGTTTTTCACCATTAAGTATGACATTGGCTAAGCGTTTGTCATATATAGCTTTTATTACATTGAGATACTTTTCTTCTATAACCACTTCATTAAGTGTTTTAATCCTAAATGGATGCTATATCTTGTCAAATGCATTTTCTGCATATCTTAATATGATCATATAATTTTATCTTTGATTTCGATTATGTGGTGTATCACATTAATCAATTTGTGTGTGCTAAACAATCCTTGAACCTCTGGAACAAACCCTATTTGATCATGATACATAATCTTTTTAATGTATTGTTGTATTTGATTTGCTAGTATTTTGTTTAGGATTTTTGCATCTGTATTCATCAGAAATATTGGTCTATAGTTTTCTTATTTTGTGTTATTCTTACCAAGGTTTGGTATCAGCATGATGTTGGCTTCATAAAATGAGTTAGAAACTATTGCCTCTTCTTCAATTTTTTTAAAGAATTTGAAAAGACTAGGTGCTAAATCATCTTTGAATGTTTAGTAGAATTCACTAGGAAATTCATAGCATTTCTACAAACCAACAATAAAATTTCAGAACAAGAAACAAAAAATCATTGTGTAATTGCAACAAAAAGAATAAAATATTTAAAATAAACTTTAAAAAGCATGTGAAAGATCTATACACTAAAAAGGATAAGACATTATTCAAAGAAATTGAAGAAGACACAAGGAAATGAAAAGATATTCAGTATTTATGGATTAGAAGAATCAACATAGTTAAAGTTATTTTATTACCCAAAGTAATATACAGATTTAATGCAATTCTCATCAAAATCTCAATGACATTTTTAAAGAAATAGAAGAAAAAATCATCACATATGTATAAAATCACAAAAGACCCTGAATAGCCAAACAAACCTAAGAGAAAAGAACAAGGCTAGAGGTATCAATCTGCCTCACTTCAAATTATACTCAAAAGAGACAATAATCAAAACGGTATTGTATAATCAGAAAAACAGACACACAGAACAATAAAACAGAATTGAGAACCCAGAAATAAACTCTTGTCCATATGGGCAAATAATTTTTGACAAAGGAGCCAAAAACATAAGATGAAGAAAGGAAACTTTCTTTAATAAATGGTGCTGGTCACATTGGAAAGCAACATGCAAAAGGAGTGTAAAAAGACAGCTATCTGTCACCATACACCAAAATTGACTCAAAAAAGATCAAGGACATAAATATAAGCCCTGAAACAATACATTGCATAAAAGAAAACATAGGTGCTAAACTCATGGACCTGGGATTTAGAGAAGATTTTATAAATTTGATCCCAAAGGCAAGGGAATGAAAGGCAAAAGTAAATAAATGAGACCATATTAAATTAAAAAGCTTTTACACAGCAAAAGAAACCATCAACAAAACAAAAAGGCATCTAACTAAATGGAAGAAGATATTTGCAAAGAACATCTCTAATAAGGTGCTAATATTCAAAACATACAAAGAACTCATACAACTCAATAATAAACAAATAATCTATTACAAAATGGGCAGAGGATCTGAACACACATTCTTCCAAGAAGACACACAAATGTCCAAAAAACATATGAAAGGATGCTCAATTCACTAGCGATTTTAAAAATGCAAATCAAAACCACCATGACATACTACCCTACACATGTTAAAATGGCTATCATCAACAGGACAAGTAATAACAAGTGTTGGAAAGGTTGTGGGGAAAAGAAACCCTCATATATTCCTGGTGGAAATGTAAATTGGAAATCCTTATAGTAAACATTATGAATGGTCCTCAAATAATTAAGAATAGAATTACCATCTGACCCAGCAATCCCTCTTTGGGTATCTACCCCCAAATTTGTAAACTTTTATTCATAAAGGTATATCTACCCTGATGTTCATTGCAGCATTATTCATGGTGGCCAAGACATGGAAACAACTGAAGTGCCCTTCAATAGATTATTTAATAAAGATGTAGGACTTATATACAATGAAATATTATTCAGCCATAAGAAGAGATGAAATACTGCCATTTGCGATGGTATGGATAGATCTTGAGATTATCATGCTAAGTGAAATAAGTCAGACAGAAAAGTTGAGAACCATATGATTTCAGTCATATATGGGATATAAAACTGAAAGCAACAAATGAACAATACAAAAAAAAAACAGACTCACTGATACGGACAGAAATTTATTGAGTCATGAGAGGGAAGCGGGGAGTCTAGGAGGTAGATAAGGGTAAAGGGGGTCAGAAAGAAATTTAACTTTGAGTGGTAAACATACAATGCATTATACAAATGATGTATTATTGAATTGTACACTTGAAACCTATGTAATTTTATTAACTAGTATCACCCCCAATAAATTTGCCAAAAATTTTAATAAAATAAAAAAATAAAATTATATATTTAATATATCTAATGTATTAACATTAAAATTGTGCCACCATGATTAATACATAATTTCAGAATATTTTTATTACCATAAAGTAAATCTCATAATCATTAGTAGCCATTCCCCATTTCACTCTACCCTTACCCATCCCCTGGAAACTACACATAATAATTCTGTATTTATGGATTTGCTAATACTGGGCAATTCATCTAAATAAAATAATTTATTTTGTGACTTTTTGTGTCTGGCTTCTTTCAGCAAGCCTGCTGTTTTTAAAGTGCATCCATGATCGAGCCTATATTATTACTTCATTGTTTCCAGTGCTTAATAATATTTCATTGTACAGCTGGATAATATTTTGTTTATTTATTTATTAGTTAACAAACAATTGGTTTGTTTCTATTTTTTGGTTCTATTATTAATGCTCCTATGAACATATGTGTACAAGTTTCTGTGCAAATGTTTTCATTTATCTCGGATATATAACTAGAAGTGGAATTGCTGGACCATATAATAACTTTATGTTTAACATATTTAAAATTTGCCAAACTTTTCAACAACAGTTCCAGCCTTTTACATTATCACCAGGAATGTATAATGGTTCCGATTTCTCCAATTCTCATTATTGTCTGTTTTTTTACTATTCTCATTATTGTCACCAGGAATGTATAATGGTTCCGATTTCTCCAATTCTCATTATTGTCTGTTTTTTTACTATTATTGTTATTATTATTATTATTATTATTAATGTCATTATAGTGTGTACAAAGTGGTATCTCGCTGAAGCTTCAATTTGCATTTCTCTAATGACTAATGATTTTAAGCATCTTTCCATGTGCTTATGAGATATTTTTACATCTTTAGAAAACTATGTGTTCAGATTCTTGGTCCATACTTTAATTCAATTACTTGCATTCTTTTTATTGAATTTTAAATATTATTTTCTATTCTAGAAAACCAAGACAATTAATATACATAATTTACAAATGTTTTCTCTAAATCTGTGGAGTTTCTTTCTACTTTCTTGATTGTGTCTTGAAACACAAAGTTTTGAATATAGATGAAGTCCAATTTATATATTTTTCCTTTTGTTGCTATCTGAGTCACCTCTGTTTGCCATAACAAAATACCATAGACTGGGTAGCTTAAAAATCAAACATTTATTTCTCGCAGTTCTGAAGGCAAAGAAGTACAAGATCAAGGTGTCAACAGATTCAGTTCCTAGAGAGAACCCTCTTTCTAACTTATAGATTGATGCCCTTACTGTGTTTTTACATGGTGGGGGAAAAAAGAGCTCTAGTTTCTTTCTCTTCATTTAAGGATCCTAACTGCATTCCACCCTAAAGATGTAATCTAAAGCTAATGATCTCCCAAATGCCCATCTCCAAATATCATCGCATTAGGACTTAAAGCTTTGATATACAAATTTTGAGGAGACAAAATATTCAGTCCATAGTAGTTGTTCTTTCTTTCGTATCTTTTTTTTAGTTAATTAATTAATTAATTAATTAATTTTTATGGTGACATTGGTTAACTAAATAAAATAAGTTTTAACCATACATTTTAACAGTAAGGCATTATGTGTTCATTTCCCATAGATAGATTTATTTCTGTCACCACATATTTGACTCCCTTTACCCAGTCTACCTCCCCCCTCTTCCTTCCCCACTCCCCTCTGGTAACCACTAGTCTATTGTCCATGACCCTGAGTCTCTGTTTGTTTGTCCTGCTCATTTGTCCCTTTTAGGTTTATATTCCACATACAAGTGAGATGTGATTTTCAACTTTTCTTTTGGCTTATTTCGCTTAGCATGATTATCTAGAGGTCCATCCATATTGTTGCAAATGGCAGAATTGTATCTCTTCTTATGATTGAGTGATATTTCATTATATATATATGTAACACTGCTTCTTTATCAAATCATCTATCGTAGGATACTTTGTTTGCTTCCATGTCCTGGCCAGTGTGAATAATGCTGCTATGAACATCGAGGTTCAAATATCTTTTCAGCTATGGGTTTTCAAGTCTTTGGGGTAAACATCTAGTAGAGGGATTGCAGGATCGTTTAGTAGATCAATTCTTAGTTTTTTGAGAAACCTCCAGATTGTTGTTCGTAATGGCTGTAAAAATTTGCAGTCCCATCAGCAGTATATGCTGGTTCCTTTTTCTCTGCATCCTCTCCAACATTTGTTATTATTTGTCCTGTTTGATAACAGCTATTCTAACAGGTGTGAGATATCTCTGTGGTTTTGATTTGCATTTCTCTAATAGCTAGTGATGTTGAGCATCTATTCATGTGTTTGTTGGTCATTTATATGTCCTCTATGGAGAAGTGTCTGTTCAGGTCCTCTGCTCAATTTTTGATTGGATGTTTTTTGGTTGTTGTCTCTTTAGTTGTTGACGGTTTCTTTTGCTGAGCAGAGGCTTTTTAGTTTGATGTAGTCCCATTCATTTATTTTTGCTTAGACTTCCCTTGCCTTTCAGGTCAAATTCATAAAATCCTCTCTAAGTTCAAGGTCCTTGAGTTTAGTACCTATGTTTTCTTCTATGCAATTTATTGTTTCTGATCTTATATTCAGGTCCTTGATCCATTTTGAGTTAATTTTTGGGTACGGTGATAGAAAACTGTCTAATTTCATTCTTTTGCAGGTGGCTTCCCAGTTTTCCCAGCGCCATTTATTGAAGAGGATTTCCTTTCTTCCTTGTCTGTTTTTTGGCTTTTTTGTCAAATATTATTTTCCTATATAAAGATGGGTATACATCTGGACTCTCAATTCTGTTATCCCAGTCTGTGTGTCTGTTTTTCTGCCAATTCCATGCTGTTTTGTTTATTATCGCATTGTATTACAATTAGAAGTTGGGCAGAGTGATGCCTCGAGCCTCGGTTTTGTTCTCAGGATGTCTTTGGCAATTCAGGATCTTTTGTGCTTCCATACAAATCTGATGATTTTTTGTTTATTTCTTTAAAAAAAACGCCGAGGGGATTTTGATGGGGATTGCATTAAATCTGTATAATGCTTTAGGTAATATGGTCATTTTAACTATGTTGACTCTTCCAATCCAAGAACACAGAATATCTTTCTATTTCTTTGTATCTTCGTTATATTTTAATAGGGTCTTATAGTTTTCATTACTTAGGTACTTTACATGTTTTATTAGATTTATTCCTAGTTATTTCATTCTTTTTGTTGCAATTGCAAAGGACTTATTTTTTCTACTTCTTTTTCTGACAATTCATTATTATAGAAATGCTATGGAATTTGAACATTGATTTTGCATCAAGAAACTTTACTGTATTTGCTTATTGTTTCTAGTAGTGTTCTTGTGGAGTCTTTAGGATTTTCTATATAGAGAATCATGTCATCCGTAAATAGTGACAGGTTGATTTCTTCATTTGCTATTTTGATGCCTTTTATGTGTTTCTCTTCCCTGATTACACTGGCTAGGACCTCCAGTGTTATATTGAATAACAGTGATGATATTAGACAGACTCATTCTGTTCCTCATCTTAGAGGGCAGGTTTTTAGTTTTTCACCATTAAATGTAATGTTGGCCGAAGGTTGTTATATATGGCCTTTATTATGTTACAGTACTTTCCTTCTATATTGATTTCGTTAAGTGTTTTGATCATAACTGAATGACATATCTTGTCAAGGGCTTTTTCTGCATCTATTGATATGATCATATGATTCTTATTTTTTAATTTGTTTATGTAGTGTATCGAATTAATTGATTCACGTATGTTGTACCATCTCTATGTCCCTGGTATGAAGCCCACTTGAACGTGGTATATAATATTTCTAATATGTTGCTATATTCGATTCACTAGCATTTGTATTCATGAGAAATATTGGTCTGTAGTTTTCTTTTTTTGTGTTATCATTATGGAGTTTTGGTATCAGGATAATATTGGTATCATAAAATGAGTTGGGAAGTATTGCCTCCTCTTTGATTTTTTGTAAGAGTTTGAGGAGAATACGTATTAAATCTTCTTTGAATGTTTTGTAGAATTCACTGGTGAAGCCATCTGGTCCTGGACTTTACTTTTTGGTAGATTTTTAATGATTGTTTCAATTTCCATAATGTTGATCAGTCATTTTAGATTTTCCAGTTCTTCTTGATTCAGTCTAGGAAGATTGTATTTTTCTAAGTACTGATCTATTTTTTGTAGGTTATTAAATTTGGCGTTATATTCTTTTTCATAGTATTATTGTATGATCATTTGTATTTCTGTGATGTCAGTCGTAATTTCCCGTCTTTCATCCCTGATTTTGTTTATTTCTGTCCTTTCTCTTTTTTCTTTAATGAATCTAGCCAGAGTTTGTCAATTTTATTAACCTTATCAAAGAATCAATTGTTCTAATTATGATTATTTTTCCCCTACTACTGACTTTAGGTTTCATTTGTTCTTCTTTTTCTATTTTTTTTTTTTTTTAAGATGAAGCATTAGATTATTTTGGGGAGGTGGGGCTCGTTCTTGTTTTGGGAGATAGGCCTGTAATGATATGAAATTTCCACTTATAATTGCTTTTGTCGTGCCCAAAAGTTATGATATGTTGTACTATCATTATCCTTTGTGTCTATGTATCTCTTGATCTCACTTTTTATTTGTTTTCTGACCCAGTTATTCTTCAGTAGCATGTCGTTTAAGCCCTATGTATTTGTGGTTTGTCCTGCTTTCTTTTTGCAATTGATCTCTAGTTTCAAAGCGTTATGATCAGAAAATATGGTTGGTGGGATTTCAACCGTGTTGTATTTGTTGAGGCTATCTATGTGTCCCAGTATGTGGTCAATCCTTGAGAATGTTCCATATGTACTAAAGAAGAATGTATAAGCAGGTGTTTTGGGATGGAAGGATCTGTAATGTCAATTATGTACTTGGTGTAATGTTCATTTAAGAATGTTATTTCCTTATTCATTTTCTGTTTGGATGATCTGTCCATTTCTAACAGTGGGGTATTTAAGTCCCCTACTATGATAATGTTTTGATCTGTTTCTCCTTTCAGTTCTGTTAGTAATTGCTTTACATATTTCAAAGCTCCTTGATTGGAATCATAGATATTAATAAGTGTTATGTCCTCTTGGTGGATGATTCCGTTTATCATTGTGATGTGTCCCTCAGTATCTTTCTTTACATTTTTCATTTTGAAGTCAATTTCATCCGATATTAGTACCACTTCGCCTGCTTGACACTAAATGCCATTTGCTTGAAATATCATTTTCCATCCTTTCACTTTGAGTCTATATTTGTCTTTGGAACTGAGATGTATCTTCTAAAGACAGCATATTGTTGGGTTTATTTTTTGATTCATTCTGCATTTCTGTGCCTTTTTATTGGTGAGTTCAGTCCATTTACATTTAGAGTGATTATTGAAATATGAGGTATTCTTATAGCCATTTTATCTTTTGCTTTCTGGTAGCTCGGTGTTTCTATTGCTTCCTTGTCTTTGTGTTTCTGTTTTATTTTGGTTAGCTTTTGTGGGCTTTGCCTCTGGTTCTTCTTGTTTCATGTTATATACTTCAGTTCTGATCTTTGAGAGTATGGTTACCATTATGAATATATAAAGGAGAGTTATATCTATATGGTCATCCTTTTGTTCTGCACATGCCTTATCTCCATTACCTTTTACAAATTTGGATGTTTGAATCTCCCCCCTTTCAGTCATCATTGTCTCAATTTGTCCCTATGTATGCTGAATGTTCATTACTATCTTGCTATAGCAAATCTCTTCTTATTTTTAAGCTTATAATGCACTGTTCTTAATAAGGGTTGCACTCCTCTGCTTCTATCAGCCTGCTAGACACTTTTCTCCTAATTATGGTTTTTTTTTTTCTCATTTTGTTTTAAGTGAGCTGACCCCTTTCAGTATTTCCTGTAGTGCAGGCCTTGTAGTTTCTGCTTCTATCTGCCTACCAGTTTCTTTACTCATTGTTATGTATTTTTTGTCATTTTGTTTTAGGTAAGCTGACCCCTTTCAGTATTTCTTGTAATGCAGGCAGGCCTTGTAGTGGAGAATTTCCTCAAGTTTTGTATGTCTGGAAAGGTCTAAATTTCTCCTTTATTTCTAAAGGAGAGCTTAGCTGGAGACATTATTCTAGGCTGGTAATTCCTTTCACTTAATATTTTGAATATTTGATTCTACTACTTTCCGGCTTGTAAGGTTCGTGCTGAGAAGTCCGACGAAAATATAATGGTTTTTCCTTTATAATTTACTGTTTTCTTCTCCCTGTTTGCCCTGATAATTCTTCGTCATTGATTTTTGATAATTTTAATACAATGTGTCTTGGTTAAGGCCTTTTTGTTTTGAGATAATTGAGTGTTCTGTTGACTTCTTGAATTCCAAGCTCCAGCTCATTCCTTAGATTTGAGAAATTTTCATCAACTAATTTTCTGGAATTGCTCTCTAGTTCCTGCTCCTTTTCCTCCCCTTTGATAATGTCCATTATTCTTATGTGTCCTCTCCTGATGATATCAGCTAGTTCTTGTATTTTTCTTTCATTAGTTTTCCTTCTTCCTTTTCTCTCTTCTTCTGATTTATTTCTAGATTTCTGTCTTCTATATCACTGATCCTTTCCTCCATTTGGTCGACTTTATTTCCCAAGTTTGCTATTTCATTTTTTAACTCTTGCTGTGTGTTTTTTTATCTCCAGAAGATCTATTCTGTTCTTTTTGAGGTTTTCGATCTCCTTGCTAAGGAACTTATTCTGATCATCTAGTTGATTTTTCAATTCCTGAAATTGTCGATATGACTAGTTTTTGATATCACTGAGTTTTTTCATAAGTTCATCCTAAATTCTCTGTCATTTAAGTCACATATTTCTATGTCTGTAAGCTTATTTTCTAGAGATTTTTCTCTTTCTTTATGTAATACCTTTTCACCGTTGTCGTTCATGTTTTTTAATAGACTATTTCTCCACCTCAGTTTTAATGGAAGTTTATTTTGCTTTTTTTTTTTCTTCCCCAGAAAGATAATTCATTATATGAAGTTCTTTCTTTAGTCTATTGCAAAGAAGGCAGTTTTCTTTTGGTTTTTAGTAAGTGGCATCTCAGCCTCTTGGATCCCTGCTTTATAAAAATCTTAATAATGCCTTTTTCTTCTTATAAATGTTTAATCACACTCGCTACCCTCAGTCTCAGTCCCTGTCAGTGTTAGCAACAGTTTCGGTAGTGTTTGCTCAGATTCCCTTGGACTCCACGGTGTTTTGTCTGGGAGGGTATGGAGGGAGGGCCCTCTGTGTTGAGAGATGGGGGCTGTGGCTCAGCCTTGATTTTGCAACCACGGCTGGTAAAAATCAACTGTTGTTTCTTTGCTGTCCTGCTTCTCTGTTTTCTACCCTCATTACTGGGCACTACAACAGGCCACATGAGGCTCACAGCTCTCCCACAAAGGGCTATTCGGGGAACTTACTGCACCTTCTCCCCTCTCCCTCCTCCTCTCCCTCCTCCATCAGGGAGCTCTGGTGGCTGCAAAATAGCTTCTTTGTTTCTCCCAGTCTACCCCAAATAGCCAGGGTTCTGACCTGTGGTAGCTCTTATGCACAGATCCTATGCTCACACATGCTTGTGTTCAGTGAGTGTTTTTTGTTGAGTTTTAGATATTTAGCTAATTGTTGTTTCAAGAAGAGAGATATGGGGATATCTCTCATTCTGCCATGTTTCTCCAAACTCCTGCTTTGGTGTCTTATCCAAGAAACTGCTACCAAATCCAAGGCTGTGAAAATTATATCGTTTCTATAACATTTTAAAAAAATATTTTATCTCTTACATTTAGTTATATGATTCATTTTGAGTCATTTTTGTGTGTGATATGAAGTATGGGTCTAATTTCATTCTTTTGCATATGGAAATATAGTTGTTTTGTCACTATTGGTAAATAGACTATCCCTTTCCTATCAAATGTCTTATCACCCGTGTTGATATTCAATTGATAATGCATGAGCTTTTTTCAGTACTTTCAATTTTATTTCATTGGTTTTTATGTCTATTCTTATGTTATTACCACATTCTCTCTGATTACTATAAGTTTTAGTAAGTGTTAAGATTGAAATGTCCTCAAACTTTGTTGTTCTTAAAATTTGTTTTGGTGTTTCTGGATTTTTTGCATTTATATCAGAATTTTATTGTTAATTTGTCAATTGTAAAAAAAGGTAGTTGGAATTTTGATAGGGACTTCATTGAATCTGTAAATCAGTTTGGAGATTATCATCTGAAAAATATTAGGACTTTAAAAGCCAGTAAACAAAATATCATTTCATTTTCTTAACATTTCTTTAATGTTTTGAAGTTTACAGTGTTCCAGTCTTGCATTTCTTTGTCTATATTTCTATATATTTTATTTTTCTTTATGTTATAAATTAAATTGTTGTTATATTCATGTTATTTATTGCTAGTGTATATAAATACAATTTATTTTTGTATATTGATTTTTGTGGCCTGTGATCTTACTGAATTTGTTTATTCTAATAGCTTTTGTTGGACTCCTTAACATTATTCTATATCGATCATGTCATCTGCAACT
>NW_006429388.1:69729-70746 GCF_000325575.1 Pteropus alecto | reverse complement strand
TGCTTTGTACTCTAAGCTCTATTATTTATTTTCTTATTTCAGTTATGAGTTTAGTTTGTTCTATTTCCAAAGTTTTAAAGTGAAAGGTGAGATTATTAATTATATATATTATTTTTCAATTAGGCATTTACAGTTATAATTTTTTTCTAAGCACTGCCTAAGCAGTGTCCCATAGTTTGGTTTACTGTGTTTTTTATTTTATTTTTATTTTTATTAATCTCAAAGTATTTTCTAGTTTCCATTATGATTTATTTTTTGACCTATCAAGTATTAGAGTGTCATAATTTTTGTATATTTTTGTATTTCCCAAAGTTCATTGTTATTGATTTCTAATTTTATTCTACTGTATTTAGAGAGTACACATATGATCTCAATCTCTTTAAAGTATCAAGAATTCTTTATGGCACAGTGTAAAGTATATCTTGGAGAATTCAAATACACATGAAAAATACGTATTGTACTGTTGGGTAGAGAGCTCTACAGTTACGTTGAGTTAGTTTATATGGTTGTTTGTTTTTAAATATCTGTCTTTTCCTATTTATTATAAAAAGTGGAGTATTATAATTTATTATTCCTTTTGCATTGTGTATTCCTCCTTTCAATTATCTAAGTTTTAATATCATTTATTGTGGGGGACTGTTGTTTAGTGCATAAATGTTTATAATTATTATATCTTCTTGATAGAATGACACTTTTATCATAGAATGTTCTTCTCTGTCTTTAGGAAACATTTTTGAACTAAAATTTGTTCTGTCTGATATTAGTATAACCACTCTAGTTCTCTTTTAGCTACTGTTCAAACAGAATATTTTTTCCAACATTTTAATTTCAATCAGTTAGTATCTTGGAATCTAAATTTGTCTCTTATAGAAAACATAATAATTAGATTATATTCTTTCATTCTCTGAAGTGTATTGCATTCTCTGAAGTTTATAATTCATTTTTTTATTTGTACAATTATTTATTTATCCATTTATTTATTTATTTATTTATTTATTTATTTATTTATTTATTTAT
>NW_006429388.1:64408-69687 GCF_000325575.1 Pteropus alecto | reverse complement strand
ATTTATTTATTTATTTATTTATAGCTTTATTGCATATATTTGACATAGTACCTTATATAAGCTTAAGGTATACAGCATAATGACTTGACTTATATATATTGTAAAATAATTTCCGCAATAAGTTTAGTTGACATACATCATCTCATATAGGTACTAAGAAAAGGTACAATTTCTTTTCCTTGTGATGAGAACAGTAGTATTTGCTTTTTACAATATTCAAATATACTATAGAGTAGTGTTGACTATAGTCATCATGCTGTGCATTACATCCCCAGAACTTATTTCTCCTATAACAAAATGTGTATCTTTTGACTATATTTATCCACTCCTCCACTCCTTACACCCTGACTCTGGTAACCATAAATCTGATTGCTTTTTTATGATTTTTTTATATTACATATTCAGTTGAGACCATGCTATATTCCATAGTTGTCCTTTTTTTGGTCTGAATTATTTCATTTAGCATAGTGTCTTCAGAATCTATCCATGTTCTCACAAATGGCAAGGTATCCTTATTATATTATGACTAAATAATATTCTATTATATGTATGTGTATATATATGTAATCTTCTATATCCATTCATCTGTTGATGGACACTTAAGTTGTCTTAGATTGTTTCCATGTCTTGACTTTTGTAAATAATGTTGCTATGAGCATGGAACTACAGGTATCTTTTCAGCCTACTGTTTTTGTTCCTTCAGATATATTCTCAGAAGTGGGATTGCTGTGTAAACCAAAATTTAGACTGTATATAAGAAATATAAGCATTTATTTAAGCAAAAAGAGCTGCAGCCCAGGTAACACAGATACAGGCAGCATTCTAAATTGTTAGGTACATTTTGTGTAAATGAGGTATCCAAATTTTGCAGTTCTGATTGGATGTGGCATCTCTCAGTTCATTGATAGAAAGATAAAACTAGGATTTCCATTCAGTGGTTGACTCAGACTGCATAAACAAGCAAGACTTGTTGCATGAAATCAAGAGTTCAGTCTGAAGTTCTTCCCAGAAGAGTGTGTGAGGAGCTCCTGTCAGAAAATGGCCACTAGACTCTTATTCATAAAATTTGGGCCTTTGGTTGACAATGAGAAGTTCGTGAAAGCAGATAAATTCCTTCTTGATGTTTACATCAAATGTATCTTTTATCTAGGAGCTCGAAGATGAATCATAGTATAGTTTTATTTTTTAATGGACCCTCCATACTGTTTTCCATAATGTCTGTATTAATTTACAATCATACAAACAGTGTTCAAGGTTATTATTTTATCCACATTCCCCCGAACATTTACTATCTCTTATAATGTTGAGGGAATCCATTTTCACAAGCATAAGGTGACATCTCGTTGTTATTTTGATTTTCATTTCCTTAATGATTAGTGATGTTGAGTAACTTTTCATGTACCTGTTGGCCTTTTGAATATCTTTCTTTGGAAAAGTGTTTATTCTAGGCTTTTGCTCATTTTAAAGCAATTATTTCTGGATTTTGTTTTTGCCACTGACTTGTATAAGTTCTTTATACACTTTGAATATTAAACCCCTGTCAGATATATTGTATGCAAAGATTTTTTTTTTCCATTTGATAGGCTGTCTTTTTATTTTGTTTGTTGTTTCTTGTGCTGTGAAGAATAAGTTTTAACTTGATATATCCCCAGTTATTTATTTTTTATTGTGTTGCTTGTTCTTTAAGTGTCATATTTAAAAAAATCTTGCCCAAGCTGATGTGAAGTTTCTTTTTTGGTTTTCTGTTTTCTGCTAACAGTTTAATTTTTCCAGTCTTATAGTTAAGTCTTTAATCCATTTGGAGCATTTTTGTGTGTGTGTGTGAGTGGTGTAAGACAGGTGTCTAGTTTCTCTCTTTTACATGTAAATATCTAATTTTTCCAGCACCATTTATTGAAGAAACTGTCTTTTCTCCATTGAGTATCCTGCATTCCCTTGTCAAGTAGTAGTTGATCGTATATGCTTGGCTTTATTACTGGGTTTTGAATTCTATTTTATTAGTCTATGCCTCTGTTTTTAACCTAGTACCATGCAATTTTGATCACCATAACTTTATAACATAGCTTGGAAACAGTAAGTAAGATGTCACCCACTTTAGTCTTCTTTTTCAGGATTGCTTTGGATATTCAGTAACTTTTGTGATTCTATATAAATTTTACCATTATTTTAACTTTTTAAAATGCCATTGGAATCTTGATAAGTATTGAACTGATTCTATATATAGCTTTGAGTAGTATGGACATGTTAATAATATTAATTCTTCTAACCCATAAACATGGGATACTTTTTCATTTATTTGTAACTTGATTGTTTTCATTAACGTCTTGTACTTTTCAGTGTAGAAATCTTTCACCTGCTTGGTTAAATTTATTTCTAAGTATTTTATTTTTGATATTTTAAATAGATGTATTTTTTTTCTTTTTAGATAAATTATTGTTAATATAGATATGGTACTGATTTTGTATGTTAATTTTATATCCTACAACTTTACTAAATTTATTGATTAGATTTAACCATCATATTGTTGTTGGAGTTTTAGGATTTTCTATATATAAAATTATGTCATACACAGAGAGAATTTAGTTTATATTTTTCTAATTCTAACGTTTCCATTATTTATTTTATTTTTTGTCTGATTGCTATGTCTAGAAATTCTAGTAGAGGTCATGAAGGGTGAGTACTCTGGTATTGTTCCTTATCTAAGAGGAAAACTTTCCAACTTTCATCAATGAGTAAGATGTTAGCTGTCGGCTTCCCATATAAAACCTTTATTATGTTAAGGTATGTTTTTTATGTAACTATTTTGTTAACAATTTGCATCATGAATAGATTATGAATTTTTTCAAATGCTTCTTCTGTATTTATTTAGATGACCATATGCTTTTTATATTTCATTTAATTGATTTAATGTGTCAGTTTTGCTTTGTGTTTGTCATACCATTCTTGCATCTCAGGTTAAATCTTGCTTGACCATGATGACAGACATTTTTAATGTGTTGCAAATTAGATTTGCTAGTATTGTATTGAGAAATTTTGCATATATATCCATCCAGGATATTAACCTCTACTTTTAAAATTTTATTTATTTTTGTGTTCTTTTCTAACTTTGGTATCAGGATAATGCTGACCTTGTAAAATAAGTTTGGAAATTTTCCTTCCTCTTCAATATTTTGCAAATTTTTTAGAAATATTGGTGTTATTTCTTTAAAAGTTTGGTAAAATGCACAAGAGAAGCCATCTGGTCTTGGTTTCTTTCTTTCCTTCCTTGCTTCCTTCCTTCCTTCCTTCCTTCCTTCCTTCCTTCCTTCCTTCCTTCCTTCCTTCCTTCCTTCCTTTCTTTCTTTCTTTTTTGTTTTCTTTTTGTTTTCTTTTTTTTTTGTGGTGGTGCAGGGAAAGATTCTTGATTACTGATTTAATGTCCTTACTAGTAATTGTTATTTTCAGATTTTCCATTTCTTCCTCATTTGGTCTTGGTAAGTTTAATATTTCTGCGTTATCTGTTGTAAGTTATCCTCCTTTGTTTAAATCTTGCTGATGTGGGTGCTCTCTCTTCATTTCTTCTTTGTTGTTAAAATGTTTTTTCCCAGATTTATTGAAATATAGCAGACAATTAGTTGCTTATATTTACATTGTACAATTCAATAAGAATTTTTTTTATTATAGTTGACATACAATAATATACCAGTTTCAGTTTTATAGCATAGTGATCAGAGAACCACATAACTCACAAAGCAATCACCCCACTAAATCTAGTACCCTCTTTCCTCTTACATATTTATTATAATGTTATCAACCATCTTCCCTATACTACAATCTACATCTCCATGTCTATTCTGCAACTATCCATTTGTACTTCTTAATCCCTTTGCCTTATATTTTGTCCCCCCAACCCCCTTCCCACCTAGTAGCTTTCAAAATATTCTCTGTATCTATGAGTTTATTTCCACTTCTGTTGTTGTTGATTTTGTTCTTTAGATTCCACATGGAATTGAAACCATGCGATATGTGTCTTTCTCTATCTGACCCATTTTATTCAGTGCAGTAACCGCCAGATCCTTCAAGGCAATATCTTTTCCAATCCTTTTCCTTTTAGTCTGTGTGTGTCTTTTAATCTGAAGTGAGTCTCACCCACTCTATCTTTTGGTTGGAGCACTTAATTCTTTTCCATTTGAGGTACTTGTTGATAGGAATGTAGTTATTACCATTCTTTAGTCCTGTTTCTGATACATTTTTTTTTTTTTTTAATTCTCAAAGAAGTCCCTCCAACATTTCCTGTAATAATGTCTTGGACTTGTTAAGTTCCCTTAGCTTATTTTTTGTCTGGGAAGCACTTTATCTGTCCTTCGACTCTAAATGATAGCTTTTCTGGATAAAGTATTCTTGATTGTAGATCCTGTGTTTTCATCACGTCAAATATTTTGTGACAAGTCTTTCTGTCCTACATAGTTTCTTTCGAGAAATCAGCTTCCAGTCTTATGAGTGCTCCCTTGTAGGTAAATTATTGCTTTTCTCTTGCTACTCTTAAGATTCTCTCTTTGTATTTAATGCTTGACATTTTAATTATGAAGTGTCTTGGTGTGGGCCTCTTTGGGTTCCTGATTTTTGAGACTCTGTTTCCTGGGGTTGTATGAATATTTCCTTCATCGTGTTAGGGAAGTTTTCCATTATTATTTCTTCAAAGAGCTCTTCAGGATCTTATTTTATTTCTGGTACTCCTATGACATGGATATTTTTACATTTAATAGTGTTCCATAGACTCCTTAAATTATTATTATACTCTTGGTTTCTTTTTTCTTGTCATTCTGATTGAATGTCCTTGGCTTCCCCATCCCCTATATCGGTAATTTGATCCTCTTTTTATCTACTATGTTTATTCCACTTAATATACTTTTCATCTCAGATAATATGTTCTTCATTTCTGACTGGTTCTCTTTTATAATTTTCATTTCCATTTTTATGTTTTTTTATCTCTTTGTTGAAGTGCTCACTGAATTTATCTACACTTCCCAAAAGTTCATTGAGCATCTTTATTACCAGTGTTTTGAAGTCTGCATCTGTTAGATTGCGTAACTCCATTATTTCTGAATCTCTGTTCTGTTCTCTCATATGGTTTCTGCTTCTTTGTCTTCCCATTTTGACTGCCTTTTCGTGTCTGTTTCTATGTACTAAGCAAAGGTCTTAAGTCTCCCACTCTTAGTAGTGCGGCTTTGTGAAGTAGGTGTCCTGTGGCACAGTCCTGAGAGGGGTTCAGTTGCAGGCCAAATTTAGCTACAGCCTCT
>NW_006429388.1:58523-61874 GCF_000325575.1 Pteropus alecto | reverse complement strand
AAAAACATATTTTTTTAAAACAAATAAATTTCTTAATGATGGCAACTAAATGGTGTTTGTAGCATTTATGTGTATATATATATATATACATATATATATACACACACATATATATATAATGTTCAGAACTACCAATAAGGAAGAAGATTATATACATATATATATACACACACATATATATATAATGTTCAGAACTACCAATAACAGGAAGAAGATAATTTTTTAAAGAATGAAATGTTTCTCATCATAGTGGATTCTTAAGAATATTCTTCACATATGTGGCATACTAGCTAGATGTCTTTTGACATAATTGTTACACATTTGGCATGGATAGTATACAGGTTTGTGTCTTCAAAAAGGCCTCACTTGCCTCCTGCAAAACACCAATAGCTGCACCTGGAAGTGCAGATCTGTTTTGAAGTCCTGAGCAATTTCTCCCACCAGACGCTAGAAGAAAGTTGCAAATCAGATGTTCAATGGACTTTTGATAACACCTAAATTCACAGAGTGCCACAGTATCAGGCCTGTAATGATTAGGTTTCTTTACCCTTCCAGTAGAGAGTGCACTCTTGTGAGCAGTTTTTGTAGCCAGTTGCTTCCTCGGTGGTTTACCACTGGTCAATTTGCAGGCAGTCTGCTTTGTATGAGCCATGGTGTAGAGACCTCCTTACTTACCCTCCTTCTCCTTCGTCTGGAGCTCGGGGAGCTAGGGGTGGCTCTGGCGTTAGAGAGTGATGGCAGTATAGAGGCGGCTGCGAACACAATTGCATTTTTTTCTTCTTTTTATAGAAGTCCCTTTAACATTTCTTGTAATACTAGTATGGTGGTGATGAACGACTTTAGCTTTTCTTGTCTGGGAAGCTGTTTATCTGTCTTTTGATTCTAAATAATAGCTTTTCTGAGTAGAGTAATATCAGCTGTAGACTCTTGCTTTTAATCATTTTGAATATTTCATGCCACTTTCTTCTGGCCTGCAAAATTTCTGTCGAGAAATCAGCAACAGTCTTATGGGAGCTCCCTTGTAGGTAACTAATTGCTTTTCTTTCTGTTTTTAAGATTCTCTCTTTGTCTTTAACTTTTGACATTTTAATTATGATGTGTCTTGATGTGGACCTCTTTGAGTTCACCTTGTTTTAGACTCTCTGACTTTTCTGGGCTTGTGTATATATTTCAAGAGGTTAGGAAAGTTTTCTGTCATTATTTTTTTCTAATAGATTTTCAATTCTTTCTTCTCTTTCTTTTTCTAGTATGCTTAATGTTATCTCAGAGGTCCCTTAAACTATCCTTATTTTCTTGTACTGTTTTTTTCTTTTTGCTGTTTGATCAAAAGACACATAGAAACTAAAAGTAAAGAGATGGAAAATGTGTATTTCATGAAAATAAAAACAAAAAAGAAAACAAACAAACAAAAAGGCTAGGGTAGTAATTCTTATACCAGAAAAAATAGACTTTAAGACAAAGGCTAGAGAAAAAAAAATATATCACTGGGGACTTCTGGTCAAGATGATAGAGTAGGTAAATGCTGTGCTTGCCTCCTCTCACAACCACATCAAATTTACAAGTAAACTACAGAAACTACAGAGAGTTGCTGAAAGTGTAGTTGAAAAGAAGTCCTGCAACTAGAGACACAGAAAAGAGGACAACTTGAGACTCTAAAAAGCGATGGAGACATTAAATGAGCTGGTCCCACATCCACATATGGCAGTTGAGTATCGGTAGAATATCTCAGCTGCAGAGGTCCCCCTGAAAGAGCGAGGGGTTCTGGCCCCATACCAGGATCTCCAATGAGAATTCCAGTGATAAAAAGTGAAGTCTCTACAACTTCTAGATGTGAAAACAAGCAGAGACTGTGACTGACAAGGAAGGTTGAAGGAGTCACAGACTTTTCTTTCAAGGGGCCCATGCACGAACTTACCTGATGATGGACTCACTTCCTCTGAGATCCAGCTCTGGGGCAGCAGCTTGAAAGACGTCAGTGATATATGGGGAAAAACTGAGTTGTCTGTCTTTAGGGTGAGGGCTGAAGGGGATGCTTTCTTTCAGACAGAAGTGCTGTCAGAGGGCATTGTTACTTTTTTAAACCTGCCCCAACTCAACTTGCAGACTCAAGTAGGCACCATATCGGAGTCTTCAACAACCTGGCTAACAGTGGTCACCCTACCCAGGTGATTCCCTAACCTTGCCCTCCCAACCTGTGGGCCCAATCAAGCTGCTTCCAGTAGATTTTCCATACAAATGGCCTGTCTTAGTTCTTGCTACAGACTTTTCTAAAATCTCTCAAAGGTTCACAAAACCTAAACAAGCAGTATTTGATTTGATCTCGGTGTGCCCTGTACCTCTTGCCATGCAGCTCCAAGCCCGGCACTAGAGTCAGCCAGTCACTGTTTGTGGTTTGTCATCTTGAACCACTTTCAAGTTCAGCATGGGTAGTGGCCATCTACAGATTGTTTGGTGGCTCATATCAGGTAGCCACAGGCAGGGCATAGGCTACAGCTGAACTTGGCATGTAGGAGGGCCCCTCCCAGGAGAACCTAGCTTACACACTTGATAGCCAGTTTTGGTCAGAGCCAGAGTACCATCCAGAGTGACTTCTGAGGATGACATACCCAAAGGACAGAGAGGGCCAGCACTGGAGCTCTGTTAAAGTGAATCTGACTCTGTAGGGTTAGCCCCTTTACAACAGCTCTTCTTCTGGTCAAGGCTAGTTATCACAATCAATCAGCCTGAGGGTCAATTTCTTTCATCGATGAGCAAATAGCAACCAAGGCTCAAATACAACAGAAGAGTACACATAACCCATAAAGAATAGGACAAAGAGTAGGTGTTGTGTGTGTGTATATATAATGGAATATTATTTATATATCATATTAATGGAATATTTCTCAGCCATTAAAAAAGAATAAAATCTTACCATCTGCAAACAACATAGATGAACTTAGAGGGACTTGTGTTGAGTGGAGTAAGTCAGAGAGAGAAAGACAAATGTCATATGTGGAATTTAAAGAACGGGATAAACAACAGAAAAAAGATCATGGATAAAGAGAGCATTTTGATGGTTGTCACTTTGAGGGGGGATGGGTGAAGGGGAGGGGATTAAGAGGAACAAATTGGTTGTTACAAAAAAGTCATGAGGATGTAGAGTGGAGCATGAGGGACACTATCAGTAGTATTTTAATAACTATGTATAGTGTCAGACGGGTACTGGATTTTTTGGGGCAATCACTTCCTAAGTTATATAAATGTTTAATCAATATGTTGTACACCTGCAACTAATATAATATTGTATGCGAACTATAATTGGAAAACTTAGAAAGAAAAAAAGAAAGAAAGAAAGAAAGAAAGAAAGAAAGA
>NW_006429388.1:42698-57999 GCF_000325575.1 Pteropus alecto | reverse complement strand
CATGTAGGTTGATCTCAGCTGTAGAATGCATAGAACAAAAAACTAGAAGGAAATATGCAAAAATATTAATGCTGGTTGTTTCTGAGTTATAGTATTATGGGCAATTTTTAAAAAATCTATCCCCCAAAATGTACCCTCATACACTGCTGGTGGGAATGGAAATTGGTACAGCCACTATGGAAAACAGTATGGAGGTTCTTCAAAAAACTAAATAGAATTACCATATCACCCAGCGCTCCCTCTTTTGGGCATTTACCCTCCCCTAAATGAAAACATTTATCCGCAAAGGCATATACACTCCGATGTCCATAGCAGCATTATTCACAGTGGCCAAGACATGGAGATAACCAAAGTGTACTACAATAGATGGTTGGATAAAGAAGTGGTACATATATGCAATGGAATATTACCCAGCTATCAGAAAAGATGAAATACAGCCATTTGCACCAACATGGATGGATCTCGAGATAATCATGATAAGCCAAATAAGTCACACAGAAAAAGTTGAGAACCATATGATTTCACTCATATGTGGGATATAAAACTGAAAGCAACAAATTAACATGACAAACAGAGACTCATGGACACAGGCAGTAGAATAGTGGTTACCAGAGGAAAAGGGAGGAAAGGAATGGTAGATAGGAGTAAAGGGGGTCAATTAATTGGTGAAAAAATAAAATTTAACTTTGTGTAGTGAACACACAATGCAATATACGTATGATGTATTGTTGAATTGTACACTTTTAACTTATTTGATTTTATTAACCAATATCACCCCAATAATTTTAATTAAAATGTGCTTTCTTAATAAAAAGAAAAAAACAAAGGCTATAACAAGACACAAAGAAGGACCCAGAATCCCACTTCTTGATATTTATCCAAAGAAACCCAAAACACTACTTCGGAGAGACATGTGCCTCTATATGTCCATTGCAGCATTATTTACAATAGCCTGGATATGGAGGCACCTAGGTGTTCATCAATGGAGTAATGTATCATTACTCTTTTAACTACTCTTAAATTTAAGACTTAACACAATTTTTTGAAATAATTATAAATTAGCAATAAACCAATGTTGATTTTATTAAAATTTAGTAAGTTTAAAAATTGGTAAAACAATCACGTTATAACCAAACCTTTGAGTAAGCTTTGTGGCATGATTTGAAGATTAATGAATTTTCATTGCCTAAATTATGAACTCTGGTCAGCATTTTACAATTGTACTTTAATTTCTCTGGGACTTGAATATTTTTTTCTCATTAAAGATATCAATATACAAATATAAATAAAGTGGAAGGTTTTAAGTGTTAGCAGTTAACAAATTTAATTAATGTAATTCTAAGAATCACCCTTTGTGACATTCTCTTTTGTATAAAAGAGATCAGTAGTAACATCTGTTTGTTGAAATTCAGTGGGTACAATTTTAGTAATGATTTCTTCCAAAGATATTGCAACTGGAATATTTCAAGATTGAGCAAAGAAAGTCACTCAAACTTCACCAAATGTATCTTATTTTGTAAATTCGTTCAGTCTTTCCAAGTTTGGAGTTAAATAAAATATTTACAGCATATATTATTTTAAAGATACATTTCTTTGTAAAGCACTTTATGTCTGTGACCTAATATATTATGAAATCTTTTGTCATTGCACATTTTTAGTTGCTCATTGAGGTCAGCAACAGAAGGCTATTCAGCATCTCTAGAATATAATCAAAATCCCTTAGAGCAAGAGCTTTTTAACAGCTGTATTTCCTGATTTCAAAATTGATTTTCAACTTCTGTTTGTAGAGTCTCTCCTATTTTGGCATTTAAAACTAAATGTATGATATGTCTGTTTGCTCATGTAGCCAAATGCTCTTTCTTGTTTTGTTTTTTTTTTATGACCTTTTCTCTCTCTTCCAAAACCTTGTGGCTTTTCTTTCAATGACAATTCAGGATGCATATATTGTTGCTTGATTTTTTTTTTTTTTAATAACTTGGAAACAAAAGCTATCTTCACTTCAACGACAATTCTTGCTAATTAGAGACGCGTCGTTTGTTTGTTTGTTTGTTTGTTTGTTTTTTTCCTCCAACTGAAATTTTTCTCTTGCTAAGTTTAGGAAAATGTATCTGAGATGAACATAAGGCTGCTGCCTTCCACCTTCACCCTCAAGCTCCCATCCTGAAGCCTTATGGTAATGAGATGTTCTGCTCTTATAGTCACTTTGTCAAGGAACATTTAACTGGGTAAATAAATAAACTGCAGTATGTGCTTTTATTGTGCACTGTTGACTTCTACAGACATGATTTAAAGGACGTTATTATAAATATCATAGATGGCTAATGCAAATGATGGAGAAACTATAGGTCAATTGCATCATAATAAATATAGCATACATTTCTCAATGCTAGAAATAGAAATTGGAATTGAAAATTTACTATTAATTTATAGAGCCTAGAAAACACCTTGATGCCTGGCAGGCTATACCCAGGAAACTTTGTCAACATTTTCTAGGTAACACATCGCATCTTACCAAAATTACAGAACTTTTAATAAAAATATATTGTTGAAAACAAAGTATTTTATGTTATTAGATGACCCTTATATAATAATCTACACAATTATTAACTTTTAAAATTCAGCTCTAGAGAAAAAATTTCCTTTCCCAGAAAGCTGGTATATTTCCTTCTATCAAGCTACCCATTTTATTATTCTTTGAGTATAGTTGGCATGATTCCCAGTGCTAAAATTCTGGCTTAAGTACTTTATATCAACTTTGTTATTTGGTATGTTTATATTCTCTCATTTTACCTTTTTATAAATTTTCCACTAAAACATTTTTTAGCCTCTCATATTTGATAAACCTGTTTTTATCATTTATGATAAAGTCAAAGAGACTTTAAGTCTCTTGAGATTTAAGCCAAAGAGAGTATAAGACATAAATAAATAAGTCTTTTATTAATTAATTTATAATGGGGATTGGAAAAATGTTGGAGTAGCTAAGGGGCAGAAGGGAGATTAATCTTCCTCCCAGGAGGACTTGAAACCATCCTACTCCATTTTAGCTAATATGCCTTAGAGGCATTGGCATTTAGAAACATCATTACATTATTTTATTTCCTTTTTCAACAATTACAGACATCAACTCACTTTCTGTTTTATCACCTTTGATGTTTTAATCTTGGGCTCAAACAGGAAAGATTCTAAAATCCCATGCCTAATTTAACTCATCAATTTAGTTATTGATATTTTCCTAGTTTTTATTTTATTTTTTAGTTTTTAGTTTTTTTTTATACATACTTCTTGGACATTATTTCAATGTACCAAGTTTTAAAGTATAGCTATGATCTCAATATTTGCAAATATAAACATTTTTTCAAGAATTATTTTTTTCTAAGCCTTACTCTCTTTTGATCTAAACATCTAAAATGAGTAAAAATCTAGTACGATATTTTGCATTCATTCATTCATTTAACAAAAGGAATAAATTTTAATTAGAAAAACAAAATAAGGTAATGGGATAAAGAACAACATAGGAGAGTTGGTGGGGATGTCAAACATCTTTAGCTAAGGCAATCTGGAAAAACCTCTCAGAGGAGTTCATATTTTAACTGAGACTTGAAATATAGAAATGTCTATATATAACTGTATGTTAATTCATTGAGCAAATAGTTATTGAACTCTTACAATTTTCAGGCATTGTGCTAGGGCTCTGAGTATTAAAAGAGCAAAGAAAAACAGATATGTCTTGTTGGAGTTTGTAATTAGTGTGAGATCCTGACAAACTATGGACAATAACAAAAATAAGTATAAAAAAAGAATTTAGTTAATAACAGAAAGAAATAAAGTTCTTGGTATCAGATAAGGCTGGAGAGTAGGTTAAATTCCGATTATGCAGGGTCTTATAGGCAATGGTAAGAAATTTATTCTGTATTCTAATAACAATTGGAAGACAATGAAGATTTTTAAAGCAGGAGAATGACAATTAGTCATGTATTTTTTAAAAAAGAAAATGTTAGCTTCTATAAGAAAAAAAGATTGGGTATGGGGGAAGAGTAGATGTGAGGAAACTAGTCAGAAAGTTATTGTGGTTGTCTCCGTCAGAGTGATGGTGCCTTGGGCTTTGGTGATAACAATGGTAATTGAGATATGGAGAAATGATCTATTTCAGGGATATTTGGGAAATAAAATCCATAGAATTAATTGATGAATAAGATATGGAAGAATGACTTTTAAGTCATGACTTTCTATCTACTCAGATGAATAGATGGTAGGGATATTAACCAAGATAAAAACAAACAAACAAACAAACAAACAAAAAACACTAAAAAAGGGCCAGAGGTATTACTATGAGTTTACCTTTGAATACACTATATTATATCCATGTATTTATAGACTGCTGTTAGGGATATATTTGTCACTCCAGTAATCCTGACTGAGATTGATACAGCAATTGCTTCGACTCATTTGTTCTGAGAAAGCATTCATGGAGACTTAAGCCATATGAGACTCCTGGTGTTAGAACCTACCTAATCTCAAATATTTTCTACAGAGCTGAGGAACAGATAATGCTCCAATTTTGGCACAGTGAGTCTTGTGGCTCCTAAAATAAAGCTAAAATTGATTTTAGCTCTTACTACATGTTAGACAATAGTTTGAAAATTTTAAATAAATTATTTCATACAGCCTTCTCATCAATCCAAAGAGATAGGTACTACTTTTATCAACTACATTTACAACTAAGGAAACAGACTTAGAGCAATAAAGAAACCTGATAAATGGGTAATGCCAAGATCCCATAAATATGCTATTCTGCCTCAATATCCAAGTAAATTCACTATGCCATTCTACTTTGATTTCTAAGTAAACTGCAAAACAAAGTTCACTGTCTTTACCCCACCCAAGGATCTGCTTTCTGAATGTGATTTTGCTCCACAGAGTGAAAACTCACTATGCCTACTGCCAACTGCTTTTGTACATACTGATTTAAAATACCTGTAGGCCAAAATGACCACCATACTTATAAAATCTCCTATCTAAACTACATCAAATGTCTACAATCTTTCAAAGAATACTTTACACCATGTTTATTATTCCTTTTTTATTAATGTCCAATTATGTTAAATAACTATAGCTAAATCTTATTTCCATATATATAGCATTATTATTATTTGAAGGCTGAAAGTAGGTTAATATTTAGACTTATGTATCTTAATAATGTATTTGTATAAGAGAATACCCACCATATTTAATAGGTCTAACATTTTTTAAGATATGAAACATTAGAAAAATGCCGCAATGAATATAGGTGTATGTATAACTTTACGAATAAATGTTTTCAAAGTTCTTGGACAGGTATCTAGAAGAGGGATTTCTGGGTCATATGGTAGCTCTAATCTTAATTTTTTGAGGAAGCTCCATACTGTTTCCCACAGCGGCTGTACCAATTTACATTCCTACCAGCAGTGTAGGAGGGTTTCTTTTCCTTCACATTTTCTCTAACACTTATTTTTTGTCTAATAGGTCTAAGGTGATATCTCATTGCTTTGATTTGCATTCACCTAATAGCTAGTGAAGCTGAGCACTTTTTCATTAGTTATTTCTATGTCTTCTTGTGAAAAGTGTCCAGGTTCTCTGTCCATTTTTAATTGATTGTTTGTTTTTTGTTGTTGAGTTTTATGAGTTTTTTATATATTTTGGATATTAACCTCTTATCTTTGGATATTAGCTCCTTAGCACAAATATTGTTTGCAAATCTTCTCCCATTATGTTAGTTGCCTTTTTGTTTTGTTGATTTTTTTTTGTTGTGCAGAAGCTTTTTAGTTTGTTATAGTCTCTGTTTATTTTTACTTTTACTTCCCTTGTCTTTAGAGTCAAATACATAAAATCTTGAGACCAAGGTCCATTATAGCCCAAGTAGCAAAGTAATCCTGATTAAAAAAAAAACAAAACTGAAATTATCACATTCCCTAACTTCAAATTATACTACAAATCTTCAATAATCAAAACAGTATGATACTGGCAGAAAAATAGACACACAGATCAACGGAATAGAATTGAAGGCCCAGTGATAAACCCACATGTATATAGGCAACTAATTTTCAAAGAAGGAGCCAAAAATATACAATGAAAAATGAAAACCTTTTCAATAAATGGTGCTGGGAAAATTGGAAAGCCACATTTAAAAGAATGAAAATAGTCTATGACCATGCCACCCTGAACATTTCCAATTCCATCTGATCTTGGAAGCTAAGCAGGGTTGGGCCTGGTTAGTACTTGGATGGGAAGCCACCTAGAAAGACCAAATGCTGTAGGTGTAAAGACATTAAATAAATAAATAGATGAATGAATGAATGAATGAATGAAAATAGACTGATATTTGATACCACACACAAAAATTAACTCAAAATGGATCAAAAGCCTAAATATAACACTTGAAAAAATAAAATACGCAGAACAAACCATAGATATTAAACTTATTTACTCATTTCTATACAGATGAATAATTAGGTTATTTACATTTTTTTTCACTATTACAAATGATGTTTCAGTAAACATTCTTTTGCATGTTCTCTGTAGACACATATAAGAATTTCTCTATGAAAGTTTACTGGAGGTATATTTATTGAGTCACAAAATAAATTTTAATTTAATTAGGTATTTCCAAATTGTTTTCAAAAATTTTATATAGATTTACACTCCCATAGGCAATATATGTGTCCATTGTTTACTCATATCTTCATCAAAGGTTTGTATTATCAGATATACTATTTGTTAAGTAGGAAAGGTTATCTCATGGCTGATTTAATTTATATTTTTCCTGTTGCTATTGAGATTAAACCACTATTGATATGCTTAATGGCTATACATATTTCTATATATTTACAGTATTAATTTGGGAAGAGTCTTTAGTTTTTTACTTTTTATCAAATCAAAGAAAATTTTTCTGACAGGCTTATCACACAAAATAGCAACTTCCTACATTCTTCTCATTCTCCTAGTTTTCTAGAAGCAATGTAGAGCCAGTGAAAACACTCATACAGGAGAGGGAAGACTATATCTAGGGCAAGGTTCAATTGCTCACCTAATAATATTACAACCACTAATCACCTTCATGGTATCCTAAACTTCTAATGGTAGCACTCAGGCCCAATTTAAACATTGATAATAAAACAATACAAAAAACTGTGTAATTATAAGACCGTTATTACAAGAGCTCCAGTGATTCTGTAGAATCATGGACAATTCTAGTACATAGTGAAGAAGCTAAATCTATAAAACTGAATGACATAAAATGGAAAATGATGTGGGTAGACACTCTCTTTCATAATACTTTGTCCACTCTAAAAAATTGCAAGCAACCATGGAGACACAATCCTCTGCATGGAATGAATGGTTTGTATCAGGAATAATTACTGCCCATAGCAATGGACTTTTTCAAGGATATATTTAGGCAGTGAAAAACTTCTCTCTAGGATATTGGGGTGCTATGACAGTTAATAATTCTCCCTTAGCTTTTTAAAAAACAAAACAAAAAAAAACCAAAAAGAACAAAAAACCTCAGAGAATTAAAAGTGTCATGCTCTGTAAGGTAATAATGTTACAGTCAACAAATGGACTACTTTCCCTGACTCTGTTCCAGAGACTGAGAGACTCAGCTAGAGCTATATAATGTAGCTAGAGAATTATATTCAATATTAATTAGATAATTTATTAAACAGAAGAAAGAAAGGGGAAGCCTAAGTTTGTTGGTTATATGACTACCTCCCCAAAAGTGACCTAAAGAACAGAGAAACACCAAATAAGCTTCCCTTTTGTAAGACCATATGATTATTACTCTGAGGTCAAGTGATCAAACATGATGATACTGATGGTATCCCTAGCTTTCCTGCTTTCAAGAATAAATCCTATGTGTCAAATCCTCCACTCCTAAACACTAAAGAGATAAATGCAATTGGACTAAAAACTTTTTAATTTTAAGTAAAAGTTATAAATAAGCAAACCTATAATTCCACAAACATGTGAAGTCTCAAAATTCTCTTGATTCGGAACTTACTAAAAAGATACACTATGTATCTGGTATTGTTAGTTATCTTTTTTCAACATTTTTATTGAAATATAATTCACATCCTATAAAACCTACCCATTTAATATGTACAATTCATTAGTTTTTAGTATATTCAGAGTTTTGTACATATCACCATTATTGATTCCAGAACATTTTCATCATCCTCAAAAATAATCCCTTACTTTTTAGCAGTCATTCTCCATCCCCCTCTGCTCTTAGCCCCTGACAACCACTAATTTACTTTCTATCTCTATGGATTTGCCAATTCTGGACATTTCATATAAATGTAATCATATACCCACTGTAACATTACATAAAAATAGATATCGTAAAATAAGGTAAAATGTATAGGCCATAGATAAATGATTATATAGATAAGTGATTATACAAAATATATAATACATTTTTATTTTTAAAATACTTATTGTTAAATTTACTTGGCTCTAATATTAAGTTTGAAAATAGATATCTTCAAAGGCCAAGAGAATATCTTTTGGAAAATGATCTCTAAATTGATCTCTAACAACTTTGAACTGTGAAATTATAATTATTTCTCTGGCTTAACTAAAATTAAGAGGAAATTAGTTTCTATGATCATTAAGTGTTTCAGCAAAGGTACCATTTTAATTCTTTCGGAGTAAAAGAATATGCCTAAAATTTTAAAATAATTTGTTACATATTTACATACATTATGTAAATAAATTTAAAATAAAAGTTACATATTTACACACATTATGTAAATAAATTTAAATGGTAGTAACACAATTTTATTCTATTGTCAGTGTTGACTTGTCTAAAAACATATAAAGTATGTTGTCAATTTTTTTCTAAAAAACTTTGAAAGAAAAAAATGAAATCATACAATATGTAGCTGTGGTGGTCAGTTTTATGCTAGCTTTTAAAATTCTTTTCTGAGTTAATCTGAATTCCTGAACACTCCTTTCCATTGTTTCTCCGTTATGATCTGCCTTTCTTATATTTATATTCCTTAGTCAGTGTTTCCTAAAGTGTAATACAGGTAGTTCTGCCTCAATCTGATTATAAATGATACACAAATACTTTTTATTCCAAGTATTGTATTTTTTTAAAGTTACATATTTGGATATGATTTGGAAAAATATAACTAGTTTTCAAAACCAGTCATTTCATCAATACTTGAGATAAAGCTGTAATAGCAAGTCATGATGTTAGATTTACGTATTTTCTTAAAATTAGTAAATATAATAGAGGTGGTGTACTAAAAGAGGACAAATCATAAAAGTGGTATGAGAATGACTGAAGCTTGGTAAACACTGTGTTAAACTGTGCCCAGTAGACATTGTTTTTCCCTTAAGTGTCTCTATTCGATCAACACTAGCTTTTCTGCTAGTCATAATCCCATTACCTATTTCTTGAAGTACCAAGTTAGAAAAAAAATCTACTTTAAAATCAAGTTAGAAAGCACTCGTTGTAATATCAAGATAACAGACTAATCTTATTTTTAATTATTAATTAATTAATTAATTTTTATTAAATTTATCGGAGTGACATTGGTTAACAAAATTATATGTTTCAAGTGTACAATTCAATAATATGTCATATATATACATTGCATTGTGTGTTCACCACACAAAGTTAAATATCCTTCAACCACCATGTATTTGACTCCTTCATCCTTATCTAACTCCTCTCTACCAAACTTCTCTCTGGTAACCACTAAACTATTGTCCGTGTCCATAAGTTTCTGTCTTATTCATGTGTTGATTTCAGTTTTATATTCCAAGTATGGTAAAATCATATGGTTGTCAACATTTTCTGTCTGACTTATTTTGCTTAGCACAACAATCTCAAGATCCATCCATGTTGTTGCAAATGACAGTATTTTATCTTCTCTATGGATGAATGACATCTTTTATACATATGTATCACATTTTCTTTATCCAATCATCTATCAAAAAGCATTTCAGTTGTTTCTATGTCTTGGTCACCATGAATAATCCTGCTATAAACATTGAAATGCATATATCTTTACACATAAATGTTTTCAAATTTTGAGAAGAGAACTTGCTGAGTCATATGGTAATTCTATTCTTAATTATTTGAGGAAATTTTATAATGTTTTTCACAGTGGCTGTACCAATTTACATTCCTACCATCATTGTATGAGGGATCCTTTTCTCTACAGCCTCATCAACAATTGTTATTACTTGTCCTGTGGATGATAGCCATTCTAATAGGTGAAAGGTGGTATCTCGTTGTGGTTTTTATTTGCATTTCCTTGATAGGTAGTGAAGTTGTGCATCTTTTCATATATCTGTTGACCATTTGTATGTCTTACTGGGAGAAGTGTCTATTCAGGTCCTCTGCCTGAGTTGCACTTAGATTGCTTGAGCTTTTTTTTTTTTTTTTTATGGTGAAGTTATGTAAGTTCTTTATATATTTTGGATATTAGCCTTTTATTGGAGGCATTGTTTGCAAATATTTTATCCCATATAGTTGGTTTCCTCGTTGTCTTAGTAATGGTTTCTTTCTTTTGCCTGATTGCTCTAGCTAGGGCTTCCAACACTATATTGAATAAGAGTGGTGAGAACGGAAAAACTTGTCTTGTTCCTGATCTTAGAGAAAAGGCTTTTAGTTTATCATCGTTAAGCATAATGTTAGCTGAGGGTTTGTTGTATATGGCCTTTATTATCTTAAGCTACACTTTTTCTATACCCATTTTATTAAGTGTTTTAATCATAAATAGATGCTCTATTTTGTCAAATGTTTTTCTGCATCTATCGATATAATCAAATGATTTATATCCTTTATTTTGTTTATGTGACATATCACATTAATTGATTTGCACATGTTGAACCATCCTTGTGCCTCTGAAATGAACCCCTCTTCATCATGATATATAATATTTTTAATGTATTGTCATATTAGATTTGCTAGAATTTTGTTTATGATTTTTGCATTTGTATTTATAAGAGATATTGGTCTATTGTTCTCTGTGAGAACTTTAACAAAGAAATAGAAAACAGAAAAGTGGAGATAGAAAACATAAAAAAAATAACCAGTCAAATATGAAGAATACATTACAGGGAATCAACAGTAGATTAGATAAAGCGGAGGATCGAATCACTGATTTATAAGATAACATAGCAGAAAACACTCAAGTAGGACAGCAACAAGAGAAAAGAATCCAAAAAAAGAAGAAAAAAAAAAAACAATAGTTTAAGGGATTTTGTGATAATATCAAACATACCAACATTCACATCATAGAGAGACCAGAAGGAGAAAAGAGAAAGCGAGGAATTGAAAACCTTTATTGGGAAATAATGACTGGAAATACATCTAACTTGGTGAAGGAAATAGACATACAAGCTCAGGAAGCACAGAAAATCCCAAACAAAATGAGCCCAAGAAGGCCCACACCAAGGTATATCATAATTAAAATGCCAAAGGTTAAAGACAAAGAGAGACTCTTAAAATCAGCAAGATAAAAGCAGTTAGTTACCTGCAAGGGAGCTCTCATAAGACTGTCAGCTGATTTCTCAACAGAAACATTGCAAGTCAGATGGGATTAGCAGGAAATATTCAAAGTGATGAAAAGTAACAACCTACAACCAAGATTATTCTATCCATCAAAGCTATCATTTAGAATCAAAGGACAGATAAAGAGCTTCTCGGACAAGAGAAAGCTAAAGTTCATCATCACCAAGCCAATATTACAGGAAATGTTAGAGGGATTTCTTTAGGAAGAAAAAGAAAAAAAAAATTAAAAAATATGAATAACAAAGTGGCAAAACTACATATCTAGCAACAATTACTTTAAATATAAATAAATTAAATTCTCCAATCAAAAGATAGGATGGCTGAATGGATAAGAAAAGAAGACCCTTACATATGCTGCCAACAAGAGACTTATCTTCAGATCGAAAGACACAGACTGAAAGTAAAAGGATGAAAAAAGATGTTTCATAAAAATGAAAACAAACAAACAAAAAGATGGGGTGAGAATCCTTATACCAGACAAAATAGACTTTAAAACAAAGGCTATAACAATAGACTTAGTTATACTTCTAGATATTTATCCGAAAAAATCTAAAAACACTACTTTGAAGGGACATGTGAATTTATCTAAAATCTAAAAACACTACTTACAGTAGCCACTATATGCAAGCATCCTGGGTTTCCATCAATGAATGAATGGATAGAGAAGAGGTGGCATATATTTAAAATGGAATATTACTCAGGCATAAAAGAATGAAATCTTGCCATCTATAACATCATGGATGGACCTACAGAGTATCGTGCTGAGTAAATTCAGACAGAGAAACACAAATGTCATATGTGTAATCTAGAGAACAGGATAAACAAACAGATCACAGAAAGAAGCTCATAGACACAGAAAGCACTTTTGATGGCTGTCATATTGGGAGATTGAGGATGAATAAAGGGGAGAAGGGATTAAGAGTACAAATTGATAGTTACAAAATAGTCATGAGAATGTAGAGCATGGGGAGCATAGTCATTAGTATTTTAATATCTATGTATGGTATCAGATGGGTACTGGATTTATTGGGGGCAATCACTTCCTAAGTTTTACAACTGAAACTAATATAATATTGTATGTCAACTATAATTGAAAAAATAAGAATATAAAAATTAAGAGGAAATATGTAAAGTACAGCATAAAGAATATAGTTAAGAATATTGTAATAATTATGTACAGCAGGGTTCTCCAACCACTAAGTTGCAGATCGGTACTGGTCCGTGGTCTGTTAGGAACCTGGATGCACAGCAGGAGGTGAGTGGCGGGCAAGCAAGTGAAGTTAAACCTGTCTTTGTAGTTGCCCCCTAGCACTAGAATCACTGCTTCAGCTCCACCTCAGATCATCACTCACTAGATTTTAAAGGAGCACCGGTCTTTGGTGCCAAAAAGTTTAGGGACAGCTGATGTAAGTTATACAAATGTCTAATCACTAGGTTGTACACCTGAAAGTAATGTAATATTATATGCTGACTGTAATTAAATAATAAAAACTATTTTTAAACATGAAAAAAAAATTAAAGACTTTTATTTTCTGAGAGACTTAAGGAGAAAAAATATTGTCACTATTGATACAGTTTGGTTTCAGGGCCTTGATTTGCATTCACACCATTTTTAAATGTCAATACGATAAAAAAGGTAAACAATATATTTTTTTAAATTAATTAATTTTTTATGGTGTCATTGGTTAACGAAATCTAATAACTATCAGCTATACACTTTAACGGTAAGGCATACATATATTTATGCTGTGTGTTCACCTCTCATAGTTAAATTTCTTTCTGTCACCACATTTTGACCCCCTTCTCCTTCATATCGAATGGAGAACTTAGCTAGATACATTATTCTAGGCTGATAGTTTCTTTCGCTTCATAGTTTAAAGATTTGATTCCATTCCTTTCTGATTTGTAAGGTTTTTGCTAGAAGTCTAATGATACTCTAATGGGTTTTCCTTTATAAGTTATTGTTTTCTTCTCCCTGGCTGCCCTGAGAATTCTCTTTGTCATTGATTTTTGATAACTTTAATACAGTATGTCTTGGTGAAGGCCATTTTGAGTTGAGATAATTGAGTGTTCTGTTGACTTCTTGAATTCAAAGCTCCAACTCATTCCTTAGATTTGTGAAATTCTCATCAACTACTTGTCTGCAAATGCTTTCTAGTCCCTGTTCCTTTTCCTCCTCTTCGAAAATGCCCATTTTTCTTATGTGTCTTCTCCTGATGGTATCAGCTAGTTCTTACATTTCTTTCTCATTATTTTTCATTCTTCTATTTTTCTCTTCTTCCTTAAGATTTATTTCTAGATTTCTGTCTTAGATATCACTGATCCTTTCCTCCATTTGGTTTGACTCTATTTTCCAAGCTTGCGATTTCATTTTTCAACTATTGCAGTGTGTTCTTCATCTCCAGAAGTTCTATTTGATTCTTTATAAGAATTTCAATCTCCTTGCTAAAAAACTTATTCTGCTGATCTTGCTGTTTTTTTTTTTTTTTCAATTCCTGTAATTGTTGATATGAATTATTTTGGATCTCATTGAGTAGTACCATCCTGAACTCTCTGTCATTCCAGTAGTACCATCCTGAACTCTCTGTCATTTAAGTCACATATTTCTGTGTTTTAAGTTTATTTTATGGATATATTTCTCTCTTTTTTTTTTTTTTTTGAGATGCCTTGTCACCTTGGTTGTTCATGGTGTTTAATGGACTATTCTGCTGCCTGGAAATTACTGGAAATGTATTCTGCTTTTTTTTTTTTTCCCCCTGAAAGAAGATTTATTATTTAAAGATCTCTCTTTAGCCTGTTGCCAAGAAAGCTTTTTTTTTTGGTTTCCAGTAGGTGATGTCTAATCCTCTTGGATCCTTGGTTTATATAAAGTCTTAATAATGCTTTTTTTTTTCTTGTAAATATTCAATCACTATCCTCAGTCTCAGTCCCTGTCTGTGTTAGTGACAGTTTCAGTAGTGTTTGTGCAGATTCCCCTTGGGCTCTGCGATGTTTGGTCTTTGAGGATATTAGCTGAGGGCCCTTCTGGGTTGAGGGATGGGGGCTGTGGCTCAGCCTCACTTTTTGCAGCTATGGCTGGTAATAATCAACTATTGGTTCTCTGCTATCCCCACTTCTCTGCTTTTTGCCCTGATGCACGTCCACCGCCTCTGTGTGTAGCTCTCAGTTCTCTTAGGCAGAGCTGTTCAGGAAATGTGATGTACCTTTTCCCTTCTCCCTCCTCCTGCAAGAAGCTCCAGCTCTGAGAGCCAGCTTCTTTGTTTCTCCAGGTCAATGGCTTGACTCCCAAGTTTCTGACCTGTGGTAGCTCTTATTCACAGTTCTCTCACTCATATGTGCTTGTGTGCAGGTTGGGTGTTTTTGTTTGTTTGTTTGTTCATTTGTTTTGAGTTTTAGATGTTCAGGTTATTGTTTTTTCAAGGGGAGAGATCCGGGGACATCTCTCACTCGCCATGCTTCTGATGTCACTTGCATTGTTCTTTTCAGATTATTGAGTTGCAAAAAATAAAAACAAATCTGCTTTGCGTAAACTATTCATGTGGTTATATTGCAGTTTTTTTTTTTTTTCAGTTTGCCTGATAACAATTTAATCAATCTGGTCTTACTAATTTATGTTGTTGATTTATAGATTTCATTTTAATATTAAGACTGGTATTTACTGGCTAAAAAACAGAAGTCAGAGAAAGGTCAGAACTGTTTCTTTGAATTATCATATATATCCAAAATGTGTATAGC
>NW_006429388.1:29131-42647 GCF_000325575.1 Pteropus alecto | reverse complement strand
TATATCCAAAATGTGTATAGCTCTATTTTAAGAAATCTTAGCAAAATTCAGTTATCCCTAGCATTTATAAATTTTATAACATATTGAATATTAATTTTATTATTTTTAACTTTATATATTTTGTTGACTTTGAGTGAACTTTTTTAGAAAATGTAAACATACAAAATAATAGTACCCATAAAAATACAGATTGATGTGTAGGTACTATTTTCCTAATAAATATTTTTAAATGAATAACTGTTAACATATAAAATGTCTGTTTATCTTCTAAAAATTATCTCCCACACCACCAGTGGTAGTCATATCAAGTTTGAGGAACCTTAATTATTCAAAATCATAGTAAAATTTTAAAAGTAAGAAATTTTTCTAAAAACTTTATTTTATTAGAATAAGATTAAATTTGTATGAGAATTCATTCTTCATAGATAACAGTCTTTGGCTGTTAAAAGCGCTTTTAACTTAAAGTTTCTATGATTCTACTCTTATGATAATGTGTAAAATAGATGATTTTTACGGGGAGAGAGCAATGGCTGGAGTCTCTCAGTATTCACTTTTCAGGTGAGAATAACAATGAACCTTCTTTAAGCCCCAGAATATATAATTATCAGGTAAAGTATTATAGAAAGAGGTGTGATTTTTGAACTAGATTGCAATGAGATAAAATATATGACATGACATCTCTCAGTATATCTTAGTACACAAAATTGCTCCTCTAATAGCCAAGGAGGTTCAGAATGAAACGCCATTCACAAAAGAACTCTTCTCTTTTCATCAATAAATAAATGAAAAAATTTCTTACTGAAACCTATTTTTAAATATTATTTTGAAGTATTTGAGATAGATTTGGTGATGTTTCATTTGCCCTAGGAATGCAGTACTTTTTACTCTCCTGTGATCTAACAAGAGATCTTGTGTTTGTTTTCAAATAATAAGTAGCAGCTCTTTGCAATCTTTGTGTAGAGACACTGTTCTCCTTTGTCACTCCTATTAGGAAGAAGGAATATTCTTTCAGCTGGCTAATGGAAGATTAATATGGAAAGTCTTAAAAGCAAAAGCAACTAAATGCGTAGCTAAAAAGCACAAATGATATAATAAGCTTTGTGCTTTATCTTTAAAGGAGAGGAGGTTATTGAAAACATTCCAATTTCATTATCATTTTGAGCATCATATTTATCTCTGTTTGTAATGTCCACCACAGCTACATACACTCTACAAAACAGAACATTTAGAGAAAACTTTTCCATTTACTCAAAGCATCATATACTTTATTCCTTAGTCTCAAAAACAGCAAAATGTCATTTGAGTCCTGTTCCCTGCCAAACAACAAATAAAGAATATTCAGCTGCTTCAAAAATAGTAACATGTATGTTATAGGAAGGAATCTAGTGTATTTTAGTATTATATTTCCTTTCAACATAAAAATACAGGTTTGTATTTTCAGTCAATACTTGGGAAAAGGGGGAAGGATACTATAGAGTGGGTTAGTTAATCAAATAACGTGCTAATAGAAAGTGGATATATTTACCGTGAAACTTGCCAGTTTCAAAACCTCAGAGTACAATAAAACATGATTAACACAAAAACTACATTGAGCAAAACTGAATCTTGCTTTGATGATTCAGAAGACATTTCAGGACTTTGGGTGCTTCGGGGTCATCATTATAAATATCAATTCTTATCGAAATGTAGAAGTGTCAGCTAAAGAAGATTTCCAATTAATAGAAACCTGGAGAGACAACATGGATGATTATACATATATTTCTAAAGAGCAGACAGACTTTTTTCTATAGTTCTTCCCACACTGGATCTAATGGGAGAATATGTTGTCAAGGACTTGGTTTTATTAGATAAATTAATGTAATTATTATTTTTATTCAAATAGATTTACTAAGAACTCAATATATGTCAGTGTGTGTGTGTGTGTGTGTGTGTGTGTGTGTGTGTGTGTGTGTGTGGCAGGAATGGGGTGATAAAGATGAATCTTTGTCTTTCTCTGTCTGACTTGTTTCACCTTCTAGGTCCATCCATGTTGTTGCAGATGACAAGATTTCATTCTTTTTTATGACTGAGTAATGTTACATTACATATGTGTACCACATCTTTATCCATACCATATAATTTTACTTACATGTAGAATATTAAAAAAAATAAATAAAACAAATGAACAAACAAAAGAAACAAACTCATAGATACGGAGAAGGTTTTGATGGTTACCGGAGGGTGGTGGTGGAGTTTAAAGGATGAATGAAGTGGAGGAAAGGATTAAAAGGTACAAATTGGTAATTATAAAATAGTCATAGGGATGTAAAGTACAGCCTAGAGAATATAGTCAATAATATTTTAATAACTAGGTATGGTGTCAGATGGGTACTAGATTTATTAGGATGATTACTTCATAAGTTATATAAATTTCTAATCACTATGTTGTACACCTGAAACTAATATAACATTGTATGTCGACTATAATTAAAAAAAATAAAAATGTTTTAAAAAAAGATTAATCTTTGTAATGTGTGCACACATAGCTAGAAATAAGTAAAACAGTAGGCTGTAAGTACTACTTATTTGTTTGTTCTGGGCAAAGGAATACTGACTTTAGTTTACTTAGGAAACATCTGCCTAGTCTAGGAAGCTAAATAGCATTGGGACTTTAGGAAAACCATAAAAAAGTCTATTAAGGTTGATACAACTTTATAACTTTATAATAACAATTATATTCTGTGTACCATATGACAAACTACAAAAGGAACATAAAATCTACACAGTAAAGTTATGAGATGAGCTTCCAATTATTATTTTTTTAAGATCAGAAAGAATTTTTATCTGAGTGACAATGTGAATAGTATCTGTTCCGATATTTCATGGATGGACTTCTTCCAGGTTTTTCTAATCTTTTTTTTCCCACTGTGTTTTTGTCTTACTCACTTTGTGCTGTAACTGATTCCTTTCTTATATAGAATTTTTAATATAAATTTGTAGATTTTTCAATCTTTACTTATGTGTTGTTTCAAGTTTGTTTAAAATACAGATTTTTTTTATTACTAATTCCAGAGGATTTCGTTTAACTCCAATAGACCCTGAAAAATTTTAATTTCCTCCTTTTCTTGTTAACTATGGGAGTAGTTTCATTCTTTGTTTTCTGGGTTTAGAAGTTCATCTACCAAAATTACACCTTCCTACTTGAGTTTTTATATTTGTATCCTCTCTCAAACTTCCACAATATAGGTTCTAGGGATTTTTATGTGTATTCTGTTCTCTGTTTTGGTAATGAACAAACTGAAAATGGGTTCTAAATTTAAAATATGCCCCCCACTGATTAATGGTAAGACACTGTGGACAGTTTAGCTAAGTGACTTAATGTTATTGCTGCCTCTCAGCAGTATAAGTTTTTGATATGACTTCCCCAACAGCCCTTGTGATCAATACTCTTCTACCTCCCAGGACCTTCCCCTTGTGTGTCCCTTAGAAAAGACATGTTAACTCTGGAAGAAAAATGTACACGCTAAGAAGGACTCATTGTGGTTATTTGGGCCCAGATTCAAAATCAGTGTCTAGCAGCCATTGTTTATGGGGACCTCTCACGCATGCTGTGTTTCAGTAAAAATCACAGACTGGGCTGCTAAGCCTCTTGCACTGTGTTCCTATAATCTGAGCTAACCTTATAAAGAAGTTTCTGAAATTGTACTTTGACTAATAAGAATGAGACTTTCCCTGTTCAATCAGAGCTGTGCAGCTATATCCTCATTTACATCTTTACTGAACAATCAGAGTGGCTTCACAACAACCAATCAGAACACGTGGAGCTGGCTAATCAGAAAAGTGCTATTTGGACCAATCAAACTGTTTGGATTTTAAATTTTCATTTGTATAAAAATGGACTAATCAGGGACCAGGGGTGGAAACTTCTCCCTGTATAAGCCAACCTCTCTATGTCTTGGTGGAATGCACGTTCAGCTACATGTCTTTGACTTGAGCTATGATACTGGAACTATAACAGCAGAGCTGTAACACAGGAAGTGTAGCACTAGAGCTATAGCACTATACCTGTAACAACTTGAGCTGCAACACTTGAACACTTTGAACATAAAATTTGGGCTGTTTCACTTGAGCAGCTTTGCTTGAGCAGCTTCACTTGAGTTACTTCACAATCTATTTCACTCAAGCTATTTCACTCAAAGTCTATCTCTTTACTGCATCCCAGACTGGGGACTTCTAGTGGCATTTAATTTGTGGCAGTGACCTTCTGTCGACATTAAATGGTGGTAGCAATAGGATCTGAAGTGCCAGCCCAACTTCTCCACCGACACCATCCTAAGCCAATGTATCAGTGCCTACATCAGCCAATTGAGCTCAGTTGTTTCCTTTGTAGCTCCAGAAAGTCTTGAGTAAGTCCTCTCAGATCCAAGATCTCCCATGCTTTGGGTTGAGGTCTTAGGGACTTTATTTACTTTAGATAGGGAACCTTCACTCAGGTTTTGTCTCAGTCTATAAGTTTGGACTGAGGGGGACACGGCATATGATTTATATTTGGTTCCAAGAAAGGATCTCCTCTACTTCAAGGAGAGAACCTTCCATTTCAAGGAGGGCCTCTTCTGGGTAGGGACCCTTCCAGGCACATTGAAGGGATGCCCTAATAGGAGGGGAACACAGTGGATAACCCATGCTCTAAAATTCTCATGCTAATCAGCCACCTCCTGGAGGTAGCAGTAGGAACTTTGGCTGATATAATGCACAATGGGAAATCTTTAAAAGAAAAAAAAAAAACAGTACTTGGAGAGCTCTAAAATAAACTGAATAGTACATATATTTTAATTGGCTTTGGAGGCCTCTTTTTCTCCTCCTCTGCTTTCTCTATCTGTGGAGAAGTGGTGGCAGTAGCCATTTTGTAAGACCCACCTTCAGTGCCATCTTCTCTCACTCTCTAGGAAAGTCTGCCCCCTTTAATTCCCCTGCCTCAAAGTTAAAAAGTTTTGACTCACAGACTTATTTTTTCCCCATTAAAAAGGCCTCCCACACTTGTACCACATTTATTGGATTGTACATCTCAGCCTATAGGAGAGTTCAATTAAAGTTATCCATAGCAGACAACTACTTGTGCAAAAAGCAGATGACACCTGAAGCAGAAAGCCTTCCCCAAGATTCAGGACCACGCCAGTAAAGTGAACTCTTGTTATGCATAATTCTTATATTTATTTAATAGCTGTCATAATAATTATATTCCAGGGTATATTAGTGATCTTAATTCCATTGTGACAAGCTGGTCACCTTCCTTATGTTTTAGATTGCATATTCTAGTTATTCCATATCATTAACCATCAACTATACAGTACTTTTCTGATTTTTGCTGTTCTAACCCCTGTAAGGGGCAACCTTGGCATTCAAATGTTTGATGCAATGCTTTCAAAACTTAGGCTTCTCGGGAAACATGTCTGAATGCTGGACTTTTCATCTGATGCCTGCCTTTACTTTTAGTAAAAATGATGATCCTATAGTTATCCTTATTTGTACTTTCTCACTAAACTTACTTTTGATTTTACGGAACCACCCATTCTAAAACGACTATAGCAGAAAACAACCCTATTCAACATATCCTTGACTCTACAATTGAAATTGATATTCTAGTAACTTAACACACCACTTGATGGGGGAATAATTAGATATTAAGGAAAATTATAGCCTCACATTTCCCTGTATAGGAGTTGTTTTGAACTTATAAGCATCCTCCCTTGTTTTTGACCAGTCAATGAAAAACAGCTCAATTTTTGTCCTGGTAGAAAGAAAGACTGCATGTTTATGAAATGTACATTATTTTATTTATTTGTTTATTTGTTTGTTTGTTTGTTTGTTTATGGCATTGGTTAACAAATTCCAGTAAGTTTCAGGTGTATAATTTAACAGCAAGGCTTATATATATATATTGCATTGTGTGTTCCCCTCCCGTACTTCGATTTCTTTCTGTCACCACATATTTGAACCCTTTGACCCCATCTATTTCCCTTCTCCCTCCTACCACCCTACCCTCTGGTAACCACAAGTTTATTGTCCATGTCCATGTGTTTCTCTTTGTTTGTCCTGTTTATTTGTTAGTTTTAGGTTTATATCCCACATATAAGTGATATCATGGGGTTTTCAACTTTTAATGTCTGGCTTATTTCGCTTAGCATGATTATCTCGAGGTCCATCCATGTTGTTGCAAATGACAGTATTTCATCTCTTCTTATGGCTGAGTAATATTCCATTGTATATATGTATCACAGTTTCTTTAGATAATCATCAATCATAAGACACTTTGGTATCTGTTTTCCATAGTGGCTGTATCAATTTACAGTCTCACGAGCAGTGTATGAGGGTTCCTTTTCCTCCGCATCCTCTCCCAAACTTGTTATTACTTGAGCTGTTGAAAACAGCTATTCTAACAGGTGTGAGGTGTTATCTCATTGTGGTTTTGATTTGCGTTTCTCTAATAGCTAGCGATGTTGAGCATCTTTTCATATTTTTGTTGTCTATTTGTATGTCTTCTTGGGAGAAGTGTTTGTTCAAGTCCTCTGCCCATTTTTGATTGGATTTTTTTTTCGTTTTTTTGTATGGTTTTTTGTTGTTGTTGTTGTTGTTTCTGAGTTGTATAAGTGCTTTGTATGTTTTGGATATTAGGCCCGTATTGGAGGCATTGCTTGCAAATATATTTTCCCATTCAGATGATTGTCCCTTTATCTGTGGATGGTTTCTTTTGCTGTGCAGAGCTTTTTAGTTTGATGTAATCCCATTCATTTATTTTAGCTTTTACTTCTCTTGCCTTTGAGGTAAAATTCATAAAACTCTCTTTATGTCCAAGATCCTTGAGTTTAGTTCCTGTTTTCTTCTATGCATTTTCTTATTTTAGGTCTTATATCCATTTTGAGTTTTTATTGAGTTTTTATGCACTTTATTGTTTTAGATCCTTAATCTTTTTTCAGTTAATTTTGGTGTGTGATGACAGAAAACATGCTAGCTTCATTCTTTTGTAGGTGGCTTTCCATTTTCCCAGCATCGTTTATTGAAGAGGCTTTCATTCTCCACTGTATGTTTTTGACATTTTTTGTCGAATATTATTTGCCCATATAAACATGGGTTAATTTCTGGATTCTTGATTCCGTTCCACTAGTCTGTGTGTCTGTTTTTCTGGCAATACCATGCCGTTTTAATTATTGTTGCTTTGTAGTATACTTTGAAGTTGGGCAGAGTGATGCCTCCAGCCTCGTTCTTTTTTCTCAGGATGGCTTTGGCAATTTGGGGTCTTTTGTGCTTCCATAGAAATCTGATGATATTGTGTTCTATTTCCTTAAAAAGTACCGATGGGATTTTGATAGGGATTGCATTAAGTCTGTATAATGCTTTAGATAATAAGGTCATTTTAACTAGGTTGATTTTTCCAATCCAACACAGAATATCTTTCCATTTCTTTGTATCTTCTTCGATTTCTTTTAATGAGATATTAAAGTTTTCATTCAATAGGTCCTTTACATGTTTCATTAAATTTATTCCTAGGTATTTTATTATTTTTGTTGCAATTGCAAAAGGAATTAAGTTTTCCACTTTATTAAAGTAAAGAAATGCAATGGATTTTCAAACATTGATTTTATATCCAGAAACTTTACTGTATTTGTTTATTGTTTCCAGCGATGTTCTTGTGGAATCTTCAGGGTTTTCTATAAAGAGAATCATGTCATCCGCAAATAGTAACAGTTTGAATTCTTTGTTTCCTATTTGGATGCCTTTTATATCTTTCTCTTTTCTGATTGCACTCATTGGATCTCCAATGTTATATTGAGTAACAGTGGTGATAGTGGATAGCCTTGTCTTGTTACTAATCTTAGAGGGAAGAATTTTATTTTTTCACCATTAATTAAAATATTGGCTGAGAGTTTGTCATATATGGTCTTTTTTATGTTAAAGTACCTTCCTTCTATACCGATTTTGTTAAGTGTATTGAATATAAATGAATGCTGTATCTTGTTGAATGTTTTTTTTTGTGTGTGTATCTATTGATATGATCATGTGATTCTTATTTTTTAATTTATGTAGTGTATCACATTAATTAATTTGGGTATGTTCAACCATTTCTGTGCCTTGGTATGAAGCCCACTTGATCATGGTGGATAATCTTTTTAATATGTTGCTGTATTTGTTTTGCTAGTATCTTATTAAAGACTTTTGCATCTGTGTTCATGAGAGATATTGGTCTGTTGTTTTCAATTTTTGTGTTATCATTATGAGGTTTCGGTATCAGAATAATATTAGCCTCATAAAATGAGTTTAAAAGTAGTGCCTCCTCTTTGATTTTTTGGAATAGTTTGAAGAGAATAAGTTTGAAGAGAATAAGTAACCTTCTTTGAATGTTTGGTAGAATTCACTAATAAAGCTGTTTGTTTCAGGACTTATACTTTTTGGTAGGTTTTTGATGATTGTTTCAATTTTCATACTGACAATTGGTTTATTTATATTTCTCATCCCTACTTTTTTTCCTCCCCTTAGATAATGCCATTTATTCTTATGTTTCTTCTCTTGATGGTGTCAGCTAGTTCTTGTATTTATCTTTCATTATTTTTCATTGTTTGGTTTCTCTCTACTTCTTTCTGATTTATTTCTAAATTTCTATCTTTGATATCACTGATCCTTTTCTCCATTTGGTTTGACTCTATTTCCCAAGCTTGCTATTTAATTTTTCATTTCCTGCAGTGTGTTCTTCATCTCCAGAAGTTCTATTTGATTCTTTTTGAGGGTTTCAATTTCCTTGCTCAAGAACTCATCTACTCATCTAGTTGTTTTTATTTCTTTGTCTTTAAGCTTATTTTCTAGGTATTTTTTTCTCTTTCTTTCTGAGCTGTCTTATCATCTTGATTGTTCATGGTGTTTAATGGACTATTTCTCCACCTAGGCATTAATGGAAGTGTATTGTACTTTTTTTCCTGAAGGAAGATTTCTTATACAAAGGTCTTTCTTTAGTCTGTTGCAAAGTAGGCATTTTTCTTTTGGTTTCCAGTAGGTGGTGTCTAAGCCTCTTAGATCCCTGCACTATATAAAGTCTTAATAATGTCTTTTTTTCCCCTATACATAATCAATCATGTTCGCTACTCTCAGTCTCAGTCCCTTTCAGTGTTGGCTACCATTTCGGTAGTGTTTGTCATATTCTCCTTGGGCTTCACTGTGTTTGATCTTGGAGGGTATCAGGGGAGGGCACCTCTGGGTTTGGGAATGGGAGCTGTGGCTCAGCTTCACATTTTACAACTGTGACTGGTAATAATCAACTGTTGTTTCTCTGTCACCTCCATTTCTCTGCTGTACCAAGTTCTCTGCTTTCTGCTGTGATGCCTGGACACTGCCACCATCCCCGTGGAGCTCACAGCTCTTCCAAGCAGGGTTGTTCAGAGAATCAATGGCACCTTCTCCCTTCCCCCTTCTCTTCCTGGGAGCTCCAGCTATGAGTGGCCTCTTTGTTTCTCTTAGTCTATTGCAGGATTCCCAGAGTTCTGACCTGTGGTAGCTCTTTTGCACAGATCCCATGTTCAGACGTGCTGGTGTGCAGTTTGGGTTTTTTGTTGTTGTTGTTGAGTTTTAGATGTTCAGCTTATTATTGTTTCAAGGGGAGAGATTTTGGGATGTCTCTGACCCCGCCATGTTTCTGTGTTTCATCGAAACGTACATTATTTAAAATGTGAACCATTCTTTCTAACTTGCTAAAAATATTTTAACCTCTATGTTGGTATTCGATCAATTATTTAAGTGGAAAATTCTTATATATCTTATATTGAGGTGATTCAGATTAATGTGGTAAGATAAAATTCTTATATTGAGGTGATTCAGAGTAATGTGGTAAGATAAAATTTGATGGCTGGGAAAAACTGTTTTATTGATTCTTTATGAATAATTTAGAATGTATATTGTCTTTTCTTGAATACCTTAAACTGAAAATAAAAAGGGGTAATTTAAAATATTTTTAAAAACTTTCTTCAGATAGATAATATCTTTACTGTAGTCAGTTTTTCAGCTAAGGCTGTAACTTTACTTACTTCAATCTTGGGGCTTTTTGTATTGACTAGAGTTTGGTAATTTGAAGATTACTTCTATTTGTGAATTCCTTATCTTCTATCTCATTACAGAGCTTAAAGATTGAAATGCATTTTAAAGGATATTAGAATGAATAAGTCTAATATTTAAATATCTATTAGTATAAATATTATTTAACATATTTTTAAAGTTAGTGATTCTGTAAATTGTGTTATTTTAGTGTCTCATGTGATATATTGGTGTTTTGTATGAGATAGAGGTAATCCTTTTTCCATGCAGTACTTTTCTAGAAAATTATTTTCCACCAAATGGTATTTATGCCCACAACAATTTTGTAGGTGCCATAGAGAATACAAGGGAAAAATTAGACCTGGTTTTATTTCCTAAAAATTTAAATTTGATAGAAACGATTGAACCGTTATCTGACAACTGTTATCTGTCTTCATTGGCAGCTGATCTTAACTTCTCAATTGTTGATCCAGAAATGTGTCAACCAGAGACATGGTTTTCTGTTAAACAAGTACAATAGCAGCAATACTCTGGAACTAGAAAATTCAATTAATTTGATCCTTTTGAGCACCTACTTTAGCTTAAACTCTGCAATGCAACTAATATCAGATTCATGAGAATGAGTAAAAGTGATAAATCGAATTGTTCACTTTCCACCTCTGGAAGTATGATAATGTATGGGAAGGGGAGTAATATTTAAAACTTCTTTTCTAACGATGTAACTTTAGGTGAAATCAATTTAACACTGAGATAATGCTTAGAAATTTGGGGATTTGGGGCCTATACAGTTATAAATTTGAACTGTTTGCTTAATTGATATAATTTGTCACATATTAGCACTATGTTTATAAGTATTTTATACTATTTTCCATTAGAAACTTCACAAACAAGTTTTTGCATGATGAACAAATTTATTATACCTCTTTGGAAGTAAAAATAATTCTGGTATGCCTGTATATGTAAATGATACTTTTTCTGAATACCCATACTAGTTTGTACATATAGCAAAATTCAATTTGTATAATTTTTTATCGCCATCAGTAGAAAACATGTAAAGCATTTGAGATTATAGTTTTAGTTATAGCTTCTGATTTCTGTCAGTGTCATTCCTCTTAACATTTCTCAGATATAGCTTAATCTTAATCGTTCTAAGACAAGTGATGAGAATTTTGAGATGAGTATGAGAACAACCACCTCCTTAGAATTGTAAGCCCATGCACTGGCCTATGTACTACTCAATTAGATATAATAATGTGAAATCTAACCAGAACCATTAACAGAATAGCCTGTTCACTGAGGGAGTAGATGAACTCAGAGCAGGTAGCCAAATGACTCAGGGACCAACATAGGACAAACTGACTTAATCAGTTATGAATGCTGTCTGTCAACATGTTTTGATAGAGGGAAATGTTAACCCTGAGAACGAATGTGCCTGCTAAGAAAGACTTCTTATCATTAATTGAGCTCAAATTGATAATTAGAATCTAGTAGTTATTGTTTACAGGAGCCTCTCAGGCATGCTGCATTTCAGTAAAAAGCCACAGACTGGGCTGCTAAGTTCCCTGTACCATTCTTGCCTTGTAAGTTGACCCTTATAAAGATTTTCTGGAGTCATATTTTGACTAATAGGATGGGGACCTTCCCTGCCCACTTAAAGCTGTGCAGCTATACTGTCATATGAATATTTATTGACCAATCAGAGTGGCTTCACAACAACCAATCAAAACATGTGGAGCTGGCCAATCAGGATAGTGCTATTTGGACCAATCAAACTGTGAATTTGAAGTTCTCACTTGTATAGAAATTGAACAATCAAGGACTAGGATAGGAACTACTCCCTATATAAGCCAGCCTCCCCTATGTCTCAGTGGAGTGCACTTTCAGCTGAGTTTACCCAGCTTGAGCTGTAACATGGGTGTTATAACACTGGAGCTGCAGCACTATAGCTTTAACACTTGGAGTGCTTCCCTTGAGCAGATTCACTTGAGACATTTAACTCAAGCTATTTTACTCAAAGCCTTTCTTTTCATCTCACCCTAGATTAGAAACTCCTGGTGACATTGCATTTGTGGCAACAACATTTGTCAACAGATACATTAAACTTACCAAAATCCTACTCTTTATTTACTTGATCAATGTGATCTTAGCTTAGGAATCCCTAAACACTCCACCCATGGACCATAATAAAGGTCTGTAACCCAGATTCTGCTTTGACCTCCCTCTACGTCCCCTCAAGGCATGTCATGTACTTCCTCCAGAACCTGAGAGTAATAAACTTCTGTATTTAAAGTTGAAAAAAATATATTTTTATTGAAATATAGTTGACAACAATGTTACATTAGTTTCAGGCATGCAACATAAGGATTTGACATTTATATACCTTATGATGTGATTATCATAATAAGTTTAGTAAACATCTGTCACCATATAAAGTTATTATGATATTACTGCCTATTTTCCATATTCTGTATATTACGTTCAGTGATTATTTATTTTTTAACTGGAAGTTTGTACATCTTATTTTGTTTCACGTTTTGCACCCACTGCCCCCTCCTCTGGTACCATGTTTTTTTTTTCTGTATCTATGAATCTGTTTCTCTTTTGTTTTGTTTGTTCATTTGTTTTGCTTTTCAAAATTCACATATAAGTGAAATTTTGAGGTATTTGTCTTTCTCTGTCTGACTTATTTTGCTTTGCATAAACTCTCTAGGCTCATCCATGTTGTCAGAAATGACAAGCTTTTATTACGTTTTTTAGGCTGAGTAATATTGTATTGTATATATACACCTTCTTTATCAATAAATACTAGGTAGTTTCCATATATTGGCTATTGTAAATAATGCAATGAACATAGGGATACATATATCTTTTTGAATTATTGTTTTGTTTTATTTGGATAAATACTCAGAATTGGAATTGCTGGGTCATGTGATAGTTGTTTTTTTTTTTAATTTTTTTTTTTTTGAGGAAATACCATACTGTTTTCCATAGTGGTTACACCAACTTTTAATCCCAACAACAGTGCACAAGGGTTCCCATTTCTCCACATCCTTGTCAACACTTGTTATTTGTAGACTTTTTAATTATAGCCATTCTCATAGGTATGAAGGGATATGTCATTGTTTTGATTTGCATTTCCTAAAGATTAATAATGTTGAACATCTTTTTATATGCCTGTTGCCAAAGTGTGTGACTTCTTTGGAGAAATGTCTATTCATATCTTCTGTCCATATTACAATTGAATTGTTGGTTTTTTATTGATATTGAGTGTATGCATTCTTTAAATATTTGAATAATAACCCCTTATAAGATATATCATTTATGCATATTTATTCCCCATTTAGTAGGGTGTCTTTTTAATTTGTTGATGGTTTCCTTTATGTGCAAAAGCTTTTTATTTTGATGTAATTCCATCTGTGTATTTCTGCTTTTGTTTCCCTGGCTTGAGGAAACATATCAAATA
>NW_006429388.1:22664-29053 GCF_000325575.1 Pteropus alecto | reverse complement strand
GCAAAGCAGACAGAGAAAGAGGGCAGACTAAGTAAAAGCAGGATTCGCCTCCTCTCAGATCCCCATCGAAATTACAACAAAATTATAAAATAATTAACGTGGAGAATCACCTGAAGTCCAGCTGATCATAACACATACATCTGATAATACAAAGTAGGAGCCACAGAGAAGCCGGTAGGAGGGGCAAAGTTTCTAATACAGCTGGACCCATACCCATGGATGGTGGAGGAAGACCAGGAAGGAGAGTGAGGCTGCAGAGATTTCCCTGAAGTCAAGGGGCATCCTAGCTACTTTCGGGGGCTCTCCAGCTCAGGGAAGAGGAGTTTCCAAAAATTCTTTCTGTAAAAGTCAGAGGGGATTCAGGCCACCTGGGTGAAATGGAAGGAGATCGAACTCCTAAATACCCCATGACTTTTGTGTGAGCCTGTAGTCCCAGAGCTGGCAGCAAATCTTGTGCTGTATAGGCCTGACAGTCACGTGCCTCCCTGAAATGACATCCCACTTAACCCACAAATTACCTGTGGCAAGCCTGCTCCCAGGCACCCCAGTTCCATCCTGTGCTTTCCTTGGGTCACAAATTCAACAGCAAACAACAGCACAGTTCATGTGGCCCATGCAAAGCCCATACATCTGGGAGAAGCTATAGTGGCGGTTCAGAAACTCATATCCATGAGCTTTAGTAATTCTTTTTTTTTTCTTTTTTCTCTCTTTTTTTTAGAATGAGATAATTTTATTTCCTAACAGACATCTATAATAAAATTGAACAAAAAAAATCATATAATTTTATACTAGAACTTCAGTAATTCTTAAACAGAGTTCAGGTGTGTGCAGGCCCAAGGAGAGCAGCAACTGTTCTTTCTATGACTGGAAACTTGTAGAGTGAGCCACAAAAACAGTGCTGGCATGTAAATTGACATAGCAGTGGCAAGGAGAAATTTGCAAAATAGACCCAGGTGACTACCAGGGTCCCTATATCACTCAATACACATATCACCCAGAGGCTCTTCCAGTTCCAGAGACTTACAGGCAACTGACAGGTAGTGTCAGGCCCTGAGGAACACTGGTACTTCTGTTTAACTGCCTTGAGTCGGGGACAAGGAATAACCAGATCTGTGCCTACAGCTTTGTCTTTTCCACTTACTTTTAGATCAGCATAGACAACAACCATCTGTAAATTCCTTTGTAGATCCCACCAAGTTGCCTTGAGCAATCAAAGGCAGCAGCTGATAGCCTACTCAGTAGCCCTTCCCAAGGGGCCACAAAACCAACACACCCAGAGGCTGACACTAGACTAAAACAGAGCAACTCCTGAATAGTCCCGTAAGTGATACACACAAAAGGTGGTTTCAACAAGTACATAAACCTGCTAGGGCAAATCCACCCAGTGGTGTCAAACCCAACATAGCAACTCTTACCCTGTGGGTATAGCCAATTCCCACAGTAGCCTGAGTGTTAATTCCATCCACTGATGTATTAATGCCAATAAAGGCTCAGCTACAACAGAAGATTACACATAATCCACACAAAGATCACATCCAGAACCCCTGGTGCAAGTTATCAGGGAGAGTGTGTCACTGGGTCACACAGGATACCTTCCACATAAGGCCATCTGGCCAAGGCTGAGAGATGAAACCAATATTCCTAACACATAGAAATGAACACAGAGAGTCTAATAAAATGAGAAAACAAAGAAATATGACACAAATAAAACAATAGGAAAGGAAAAAAAAAAAAAAACCTCCAGAAAATAAGCTAGAGGAAATGGAAACAAGCAACCTACCAGAGACAGAATTTAAAATATTGGTTATAAGGATGTTCGATGAACTTAGGATGAGACCAATGAGAACCTCAACAGAGAGATAGTAAGCATAAAAAAGGACATAGAAAACATAAAAAAGAACCAGAGTGAAATGAAGAATAGAATAACTGAAATGAAGAATATACTAGAAAAATTCAACACTGGATTGGACAAAGAAGATTGAATCAGTGAACTGGAAGACAAGGTAGCAGAATATACCCAATCAGAATGACAAAAAGAAAAAAAAAGAATAAAAAAAATGAAGATAGCTTAAGAAGACTTTGGACGACATGAAGTGTTATAATATAAGTACCATAGGAATACCAGAAAGAAAAGAGAGAGAGCAAGGGATTGAGAATCTATTTGAAAAAATGACAGAAAACTTTCCTAAACTGGCAAAGGAAGTGGACATACAAGCCAAGGAAGCACAAAGAGTAACAAACAAGAGGAATTCAAACAGACCCACGCCAAGACACATCATAATTAAAATGCCAAAGGTCAAAGACAAAAAGAGGATCTTAAAAGCAGCAAGAGAAAGGCAGCTAGTTACTTAAAAGGGTACCCCCATAAGAATGTCTGCAAATTATTCAACAGAAACTTTGCAGGCCAGAAGGGACTGGCAAGAAATATTCAAAATTATGAAAAACAAGAATCTACAACCAAGAATGCACTACCCAGCAAGGCTTTTGATTTAAACGCAAGGTGAGATAAAGAGCTTCCCAGACAGAAAAATGCTTAAGGAATTAATCACCAACAAGCCAGTATCACAAGAAATGTTAAAGAGACTTCTATATAAAAAAAAGAAGGGTTAAAAAAAAGAAAAAATATGAATAATAAAATGGCAGTAACTATGTACCTATCAATAATCACTTTAAATGTAAATAGATTACATGCTCCAACCAAAAGCCATAGGGTAGCAGAATGGATGAGAAAACAAGATACATACACATGCTGTCTACAAGAGACCCACTTCAGATCAAATGACACTCACAGACTGAAAGTAAAGAGATGGAAAAATATATTTCACACAAGTTAAAATGGAAAAAAAGCCAGAGTAGCAATACTTATATCAGACTAAATAGAATTTAAAACAAAGACTTTAATAAGAGACAAAGAAAGGCCCTACATAGTGATAAAGGGATCAATACATCACGAAGATATAACCCTACTGTACATATACATACACAACATAGGAGCACCATATACATAAATAAATTATTGACAGAAATAAAAGGAGAGATCAGCAGTAATACACTATAGTAGGAATTTTAACACCCCATTGACATCAATGGACAGACCTTCCAGACAAAAAATTCAACAAACAAACAATGGGCTTAAAAGATACACTAGACCAGTTAGATATAATAGATATTTCCAGAGCATTTTACCCCAAAGCTGCAAAATATACATGCTTCCGAAGTGCACGTTGAACATTTTCTGTGCTACACCACATGTTAGGACACAAAACAAGTCTCGATAAATTTAAGAAGATTGAAATCATATCAATAGTCTTCTCTGATCAAAATGGTATGAAACTAGAAATTAACTACAAGACAAAAAAAACTGGAAAATACACAAATACATGGAGGCTAAATAACATGCCACTAAACAATAAATGGATTAGCAATGAGATGAAGGAAGAAATCAAAAGATACCTAAAGACAAATGAAAATTAAAACACAATGACTCAAAATCTATGAGGCATAGTGAAAGCAGTCTTAAGAGGGAAATTCATAGCAATACAGGCCTATTTCAAGAAATAAGAAAAAGCTCAAACAACCTACCCTGACACTTAAAAGACCTAGAAAAAGAACAGTAAACAAAGCCCAAAGTGAGTAGAAGGAAGGAAATAATACAGATCAGAGTGGAAATGAATAAGATAGTGTCTAGAAAAATAATACAAAAGATTAATGAAACTAAGAGCTGGTTGTTTGAAAGGATAAACAATGGTGACAAACTCTTGAACAGACTCATCAAGAAAAAAAAAAGAGAGGAGTCAAATAAATAAAATCAGAAATGAAAGAGGAAAAATAACTACATACTCCACAGAAATAAAAAGGATCATAATAAAATATTACGAACAATTATATGTTAACAAATGGGACAATCTGGAAGAAATGGACACGTTCCTAGAAACATATAATCTCCCAAGACTGAGTCAAGAGGAAACAGAAAATCTGAATTGAATGACTACCACCAATGAAATCGAATCAGTAAAAAAAAAAACTCCCCTCAAAACAAAATTCCTGGACCAGATGGCTTCACGGGAGAATTTTACCAAAAGTTCCAATAGGAAGTAACACCTATTCTTCTCAAACTATTCCAAAAAGTTCAAGAAGAGGGAGAGCTTCCTATCTCATTTTATTAGGATATCATTACATTGTTTCCAAAACCAGACAAAGAATATACATAAAAAGAAAACTATAGGCCAATATCTCTTATGAATGTTGATGCAAAAATCCTCAACAAAATATTAGCAAACCAAATTCAGTAATACATTAAAAATATCATAGACTTTGAACAAGATGGATTTATTCTTGGGATGCAAGTTTGATACAATATCTTCAAATCAATTAATGTGAGACATCATGTTAACAAATTGAAAGATAAAAACCATATGATCATATCAATAGATGCAGAAAAAGCATTTGACAAAATCCAGCATCCATTTACGATAAAAACTCTCAGCAAAGTGGGAATACAGGGAACATACCTCAATATAATAAAAACCATCTATGACAAACCTACAGCTAACATTGTACTCAATGGGGAAGGCTAAACACCTTTTCTTTAAGATCAGGAACAAGACAAGGATATCCACTTTCATCACTCCTGTTCAACATTGTTTTAGAACACTTAGCAACAGCAATAAGATAAGAAAGAGAAATAAAGGTATCCAAATTGTAAAGGAAGAAGTAAAACTCTTGCGATTTGCCAATGACATGCTAAATATGGAGAATCCTGAAGAATCCACCAAAACACTGTTAGAAATGATCAATGAATTCAGCAGAGTAGCAGGATACAAAATTAATATTCAGAAGTCAGTGATATTTTTATAAACCAATGATGAACTTTCAGAAAGAGAAATTAAGAAAACAATCCCATTTACCCCATTTATGATTGTATCAAAAACAATACAATTCCTGGCAATCAGATAACCCAGGAGGTAAATTACCTGTTTTCAGGAAATTATAAGTTATTGAAGAAAGAAAATGAAGAAGGTACAAATAAATGGAAGCATATATCGTGCTCAATGGTGTAAAGAATCAACATCATTAAAATGTCAATATTATCCTAAGCAATCTATAGATTCAATGCAATCCTTATGAAAATACCAATGATATTTTTCAGAGGGCTAGAACAAATAATATTAAAATTTATATGGAACCATATATGACCCTGAATAGCCATGGCAATGTTGAGAAAGAGGAACAGAGTTAGAGTTATCACACTACCTGATATCAAACTATACTACAAGGCTATAGTAATCAAAATAGCATAGTACTGGCATAAAAACAGATACATTGGTCAATAGAACAGAATAGAGAGCCCAGAAATAAATCCACACCTATACACTCCCTTAATATATAACAAAGGGAGCAAGAATATACAATGGTGTAAAGACAGTCTCTTCAATAAATGATGTTGGGAAAATTAGACAGATACATGCAAAAAAAAAGAAAAAGAAAAAATGAAACTGGACCACTTTCTCACACCATATACAAGAATAGACACAAAATAGTTTAAAGACTTAAATGTCAGACCTGAGACCATAAAACTACTAGAGGAAAACATAGGTAGTAATCTCTCTGATATTGCAACTAGTAATTTCTTTTTCAGATATATCTCCTTGGACAAAGGTAATAAAAGAATAAATAAACAAATGAGACTACATCAAACTAAAAGTTTTTGCAAAGAAAAGGAAACCATCTTCAAAATGAAATGACAACCAACTGAATGGGAGAAAATATTCGCTAATGATTCATCTGAAAAAGGTTAATATCCAAAATACATAAAGAATTCATACAATGCAACAAGAAAAAAAACAACAATCCTATTCAAAAATGAGCAAAAGACCTGAATAAATATTTCTCCAAAGAGAGTATACAGATGGCTAATAGACATATGGAAAGATTCTCAAGGTCACTAATAATCAGAGGAATGCAAATTAAATCCACAATGAGATATCATCTCACACCTGTCAGAATGGCTGTCATCTATATATCAAAGAACAAGTGTTGACGAGGATGTGGGGAAAAGGAACCCTCATACATTGTTGGTGGGATTGCAAATTGGTACAGCCACTATGAAAAACTGTTTTGAAGTTTCTCAAAAAATTAAAAATGGATCTACCTTTTGACCCAGCAATTGCACTTCTAGGTATATATGCCCCCCCCAAAATACAATAATTTGTAAAGATCTATGCACCTCTATGTTCCTGGCAGCACAATTTACAATAGCCAAGATATGGGAGTAACTTAAATGCCCATCAACAGACAATTGGATAAAGAAGTTATGGTTCATATGGAATATTACTCAACCATTAAAAAAATGAAATCTTTCCATTCACAATGACATGGATGGACGTAGA
>NW_006429388.1:20677-21918 GCF_000325575.1 Pteropus alecto | reverse complement strand
TATCTACTGTATTACACAATTGAATATTAATTTGTAGCTCAGGTCATTCCTTTGTAAGCATGTAATACTGAATACTATACATGATTTGTAAAAATTCTCTCTGGTTCTAAAAAGGAATAAGGTTCATATCAATTATTGAAGATATCTGCTTTGGATATAACAGACAGATATAGATACAAATCTTACTTTTACCTAGTAAAGCAGGATGGTGGTCAAAAGTATTTTTCCAGTTTCTTCATTAGTAAACATATGGATGATACTAATATTAATACATAGGGTATTAATCAAGGTAGAAAACTGTAGAATAAATGTAGTTTGGATTGAGTTATAAATTGTGATGTGGTTGTTGATTTAACACTGATCAACACAAAATCATGTGAAGCCAAATAAATGGAGACCATTCTGATAGACCATAGATCTACTAGGATACACTAAGGTCCAGAATATCATGAAACACTTCGTTCATTAACAAGTTCTGGGATATCGTACAAGTCATATGATATCATAATGATAAGTATACTATAAGAGTTAAGAGCTGACATTCTGAACTCAGACTTTATTTGAATTTTTAAACTGTCATGTACTGTGGGATCTTATTTCTCTGTAAAAGAGAGGAAATAATAATACATTCCACATAGGCTTGTTGAAAGGATTCTATTAATTAACACAGGCAAAGTAATTTGCTCAGTGTCAAATATTTAGTTGTTATTCAGTCAGTAGTAACTGTATTATTTCTATCCATTCAATAAAAAATGAGATTTTAAATGATAATAAGAACTTGTTATTTCACTTTCAGTACAAACCAAGACATATACATTAAAACTAATACAATGAGAAATGGGCAGTCTACAATAGGAGGGTAGCAAGACTCCAAAATTATTTCTTCCACCTTATCTGCTAAACTTTTAAAGAAGCAAATAATGCACTTATGTATATATGTGTTTATTGTTTAATTAATTATCTTTTTATTTACCATATATTTATTATGCATATACTTTGTTTTTTTTTTATTTTTTATTGTTTATCGGGGTAACATTGGTTAATACAATTATATAATTTTTAGGCATACATTTTTTACATTTATAATTTTATAATTTTACATTTATATATTCTATTGTGTGTTTACCATCCAAAGTCCAGTTTCCTTCAGCTACCATATATTTGATCCCCTTTGCCCACTTCACCATCCCCCTACTCCCCTATATTTGACCCCCGTCTACCTACTCCCTCCTCCCCCCACC
>NW_006429388.1:15726-18478 GCF_000325575.1 Pteropus alecto | reverse complement strand
TGTCCATTACACAAAATTGATTGATTTTTTTTTTTTTACCTATATCTTTAAAAAAATCCTGATGTGCTTTCGATGGGGATTGCATTAAATAGTTATAATGCTTTAAGTAATAAGATCATTTTAACTATGTTGATTCTTCCATTCCAAGAACATGGAACATCTTTCTATTTCTTTGTATCTTCTTCGATTTATTTTAATAGAGTCTTGTAGCTTACATTATATATGTCTTTCACATGTTTCATTAAATTTATTCCTAGGTATTTTATTATTTTTGTTGCAATTGCAAAACGAATTATATTTTCCACTTCTTTTTCTGGCAGTTTATTATTAGAGTATAGGAAAGCTATGGATTTTTCAACATTGATTTTGTATCCAGAAATAGGCTGTATTTGCTTATTATTTCTAGCAGTATTCTTGTGGAGTCTGTAGCATTTTCTATATAGAGAATCATGTCTTTTGCAAATAGTGACAGTTTGACTTCTTCGTTTGCTATTTGGATGCCTTTTATATCTTTCTCTTTTCTGATTGCACTCAATAGGACCTCCAAAGTTATATTGAATAACAGTGATGATAGTGGACAGCCTTGCCTTGTTGCTGATCTTACAGGGGGGATTTTTAGTTTTTCATCATTAAGTATAATGTTGGTTTATGGTTTGTCCTATATGGCCTTATTATGTTAAGTAATTTCCTTCTATACCAATTTCCTTAAAAGTTTTGACCATAAAAGGGTGCTATATCTTGTCAAAGGATTTTTCCGCATCTATTGGTATGATTATATGATTCTTATTTTTTTTAATTTTTTTTATGTGGTGTATCACATTAATCAATTCGCATATGTTGAACCATCCCTGTGTCTCTGGGATGAAGCCCACTTGATCATGCTGTATAATCTTTTTAATATGTTGCTGTATTTGGTTCACTAGTACTTACTTAGTATTTTTCATCTGTGTTCATGAGAGATATGTGTCTGTAGTTTTCTTCGTTTGTGATATCCTTTCCAGGTTTTGCAATCAGAGTAATATTGGCCTCATAAAATGAATTGGGAAGTATTGCCTCCTCTTTGATTTTTTCGAAAAGTTTAAGAAGAATAGGTATTACATCTTCTTTGAATGTTCGGTAGAATTCACTGGTGAAGCCATCTCATCCTGAACATTTACTTTTTGGTAGGTTTTTGACGATTGTTTCAATTTCCCTAATGCTGATTGTTCTATTTAGGTTTTCCAGTTCTTCATGATTCAGTCTAGGAAGGTTGTATTTTTCTAAGTACAGCTACATTTCCTCTTATTAAATTTGGTATTATATACTTTTTTCATAGTATTCTTGCATGTTCCTTTGTATTTCTGCGATGTTAGTCATAATTTCCCCTCTTTCATCCCTGATTTTTTTTTATTTGTATCCTTTTCCTTTTTTCCTTAATGAGTCTAGTCAGGGGTTTGTAAATTGTATTAACCTTCTCAAAGAACCAGCTCTTTATTTTTTTTCTATTGTTGTTGTTGTTGTTGTTGCTGTTTTCAATTTTATTTATTTCTGCTGTAATTTTGATTGTTTCTTTCCTTCTGCTGACTTTAGGCTATTATTGTTCTTCATTTTCTAGTTTCTTAAGATGAAGCGTAAGTTTGTTTATTTGGGATTATTCTTGTTTTTGGAGATAGACCTGCAATGATATGAACTTCCCTCTTATGACAACTTTTGTTGTGTTCCAAAAGTTTTGATATGTTGTACTATCATTATCAATCGTTTCTATGTATCTCTTGATCTCCCTTTTTATTATTTCTCTGACCCAGTTATTCTTCAGTAGCATGTTGTTTAATCTTCATGTATTTGTAATTCTTCATGTTTTCTTTTTGCAGTTGATCTCTAGTTTCAAAGCATTATGATCAGATAATATGGCCGTTATGATTTCAACCTACTTATATTTGTTGAAGCTATGTCTGTGTTCCAGTATGTGGTCGATTCTTGAGAACATCCCATGTGCATTAGAGAATGTATAAGCAGTTGTTTTGAAATGGAAGGCTCTGTACATGTTGATTAAGTCCAGTAGATCTAATGTGTCATTTAAGGATGTTATTTCCTTATTGATTTTCTGTTTGGGTGATCTATCCATATCTGACAGTGGAGTATTTAGGTCCCCTACTATGATAGTGTTTTGGTCTGTTTCTCCCTTTAGTTCTGTTTGTAATTGCTTTACATATTTTGGGGTTCCCTGATTGGGAGCACCAATATTAATAAGTGCTATGTCTTCTTGGTGCATGATTCCCTTTATCATTATGAAGTGTCCCTCAGTATCTTTCTCCACCTTTTTTATTTTGAAGTTTATTTTGCCCAATATTAGTACCGCTACTTCTGCTTTTTTCAGAATGCCATTTCCTTGAAATAACACTTTCTACCCTTTCACTTTAAGTCTATATTTGTCTTTGGAGCTGAGATGTGTCTCCTGGAGGCAGCATAAGGTTTGTTTTACTTTTTGGATCCATTTTGCAACTCTGTGCCTTTTTATTGGTGAGTTTGTTCCATTAACATTTAGGGTGATTATTGAAATGTGAGGTCTTCTTATAGCCATTTTATCTTTTGCTTTCTGGTAGCTCAGTGTTTCCTTTGCTTCCTTGTCCTTGTTTTTCTGTTTTCTTTATTTTCGTTGGCTTTTGTCAGTTTTGCCTGTGGTTTTTCTTGTTTTATGTTATATAATTCAGTTCTGAATCTTTGGTGTGTGTTTACCGTTACGAATAAGTAAATGAGAGTTATATATATATAT
>NW_006429388.1:12520-15050 GCF_000325575.1 Pteropus alecto | reverse complement strand
TTTGGGTTGAGATAATTGGGTGTTCTGTTGACTTCTTGAATTCCAAGCTCCAGCTCATTCCTTAAATTTGGGAAATTCTCATCCTCTATTTGTCTGAAAATGCTTTCTAGTCTCTGCTCCTTTCCCTCGCTTTCTGTAGTGTCCATTATTCTTATATTTCCTCTCCTGATGGTATCAGGTAGTTCCTGTATATTTCTTTCATCATTTTTTTATTCGTCAGTTTCTCTCTTCTTTCTTCTGATTTATTTCTAGATTTCTGACTTCGATATCACTGATCCTTTTCCTGCATTTGGTTGACTCTATTTCCTAAGCTTGCTATTTCATTTTTCAATTCTTTCAGTGTGTTCATCTCCAGAAATTCTATTTGGTTCATTTTGGGGATTTTAATCTCCTTGCTCTGCTCATCTAGTTGTTTTTTTTCAGTTCCCGAAATTGTTGATTCGAGTTGTTTTAGAGCTTATTGAGTTTTTCAAGAAGTACCATCCTGAATTCTCTGTCATTTAAGTCACATATTTCTATGTCTGTAAGCTTATTTTCTGGAGTTGTTTTTTTTTTTTTTTTTTTTCCTTTCTGAGATGTTTTGTCACCTTGGTTGTTCATGGTGTTTAGTGGACTATTTCTCTGTCTAGGCATTTGGTTGTTCATGGTGTTTAGTGGACTATTTCTCTGTCTAGGCATTAGTAGAAATGTATTCTGCTGTTTTTCCAGAAAGAATTATTATATAAAGCACCTGCTGCACTTTTCTTTTGGTTTCCAGAAGGTGGCATCTAAGCCTCTTTGATCCCTGCTTTATATAAAGCCTAAATAATGTCTTTTTAATTTTCTTATAGATGTTTAATCATGTTTGCTACCCTCAGTTTCAGTCCCCGTCAATGTCAGTGACAGTCTTGGCAGAGTTTGCTCAGATTTCCCTGGGGCTCCGTGGTGTTCAGTCTCGGAGCGTATGGGTGGAGGAGCCCTCTGGGTTGGGGGTTGAGGGCTGCAGTTCAGCCAAACCTGGGCCCGTAAAAATCAACTGTTGTTTCTCTGCTGTCCCTTCTTGCTTCTCTGCTTTCTGCCCTGATGACTTTGCCCTGCTGCTGGCTGCGTGGAACTCAAAGCACTCCCAGGCAGAGCTGTTCAGGAAAGTTGCCATGCCTTCACCCCTCCCCCTTCTCCTGCAGGAAGCTCTGGTGCCTTTGAGAGGCAGCTTCTTTATTTCTCTCAGTCCACCTCTCAACACCCAGAAGTTCTGATCTGTGCTAGCTCTTATGAGCAGATCCCACACTCAGATTTGCTGGTATGCAGTTTGGGTGTTTTTTGTTGAGTTTCAGATGTTCAGCTTATTGTTGTTTCAAGGGGAGAGATCAGAAGACATCTCTCACTCCACCATGTTTCCCAGAATCTTCACTGGAATTGCATTGATGTGGAGATGTATAGCTGAATATTCGGTACCACCAACCACAAATTGCTGTTGCTGATGCTGGAAACGGTGGCCTCCGATGACGGTCCCTCATCATGGGAATGGAGGCACAAGGAAATCCCACTCTTTGTTGTTGCCACTTTCAACCACCCCCCTCAAAAATGTGTATATACTTTGTAAAAGTACTATGTTTGACACAATCACCTAGCCTGTAGCAGCACAAGACCGTTATTACTCTTATTGTCAGGGAACTTATTGTCTAGTCAGAAAAAAATAAAATAAAATGTGAAAGAATCTTAAATAGTCTAATATTTTTCAAACTACACTTTGCAAAATGGTAGTTCTCCCTGAGATATTAATAGCTACTTGATAAATAAATGTATTTTAAAGATCAAATTTAGAAATGCTACATATTATAGCACACTAATTGAAGATCCATAAGGTATATTAATACATTAACTACTCTGATAATTCCTGCAGTAAAGAAACATGTTTACCTTAGTTTACAATAGCATTCCCAAAATGTATTTGACCACAGAATCCCTTCTTCATACAAAATCGTTACTATCATATGGAATATAATAGGCCCAAGGAATGCAGTTTGAGAAAATCTGGTCTAATTCAACCATTTTATTCTGCAGTTAAAATAACTAAAGATCAGAGAATACAACTGACCTGTTTTGTATTACAGTTTCTTATCAAATGATTAGAGCAGTGGTTCCCAACCTTTTTAGCACCAGGGACCGGTGATCCTATGAGAATCTAATGCCTGATGATATGAGGTGAAGCTAAGGAGATGATGCTGGGGAGTGGTTGCAAATACAGACAAAGCTTCTCTCAGTTGTTCACTGCCCAGCTCCTGCTGTGAAGCCCAGTTCCTAACAGGCCATGGACAGGTGCTGGTCTGCAGCTTAAGTTTGGGAACCCCTGGATAAGGGAATTAGAAGCTCAGTCCAGCACATGTTTTACCTCATCATGAAGATTCTGAGAAATGGAATTCTCTTTTCTTTATTCTCTTAAAGGCAGTTGGAAAGAGATTGTGCAATGTTTTGATTTATTTTGTAAATGTCCAAATAAGTTCAGCTTTAAATGGTTTAGGGGATAAATTTCACAATCTATCATCTCTTT
>NW_006429388.1:3560-12482 GCF_000325575.1 Pteropus alecto | reverse complement strand
CGCAATTATAAATTATCATAATAGATTGATCAATAACTCCATGCTGATATTTCGATACAGAACACCTGGGTATCTTAAAATATGGGATTATTAACCAAAAAAAGCAGATTTTTGTTTTATAATTTTGAGAAGATATTCCTCCTGCACACTAGTGTGTTTAGTTATCTTACTGAGGACTTAGAAAGTCATCATCTCTCACTGTATTCCCCCAAGTAGAAGTAGAGTTGCCAGTAGAGGGAATTTGTTTTGCTTAGTTCTTATTTTGTTCTTTTATAGACAGTGGAGAAAAAATGGTAGTTATTGAGTGTAAAGTTACACAATTTAGCAATTTTCCATTCTTTGTTTTCTGACCTCTTTCTACATATATTAGTTACAAAAGATAAATATAATTTGATTATCTTCATTTTAATAAATACTGAAAATAAATATAGAAAATTAAAAAAAATAGAGTGGGGATATAAAATGTCTCGGTAAGAAAAAGAACAGCAGCAAACTGTTACTGCTCTTTGGAATGAGTAGTTTTAACAAAGTAAGCAAGAATCATTTTCTCTGGTTGAGTGTTGATTCCCCAGTGTGCTCTCAGTAAGTAATTAGAATGGCCCACTGAATGTCAGCATCAGCTTGTTTATTCTCATTATTTTATCATTTTAAAAACCCTCTAGGTGATGAGACATGCAGTATAGAACATAATTACCATTATTAGCATACTAATTGGACACAAAAATAGGCCAACTACAAGGTAGCCAACTGAATAATTTCATATTAATCAAACACCATAGTGAATAAGCCTATTGTTAAATTGACAGGTTCTATAATTGGCAATATTTTTCAGTAAAATATCAGAATTCTCTTATAATATCTCTCCAGTGTCAGATAATTTAGTAATTTTCCATCCATGTTCTCATCTTCAAGTGTGTGCACCTAGCTCAGGTTTAAAAAAAAAAAAAGAAAAAGAAAAAGAAAAAAAAAACGTAATGATGAGAATACTGTTACTGGCATCCTGGGTTCTTGCAATCTCTCAGGATAGAAATCAAGAGATCATCATAAGAAAGTTCAAGCAAGAGGCAAATGTTTATTAGCTTGTGCATAAGAGAACTAACACCAAGAAAGAAAAGATTCAAGTGGCTCCTTGAGACAGAAATTGGGGCAAAGTTTTAAGGGAAGCTTGGCAGGGGAAAAGGTATGTCTAAGATTGAAATGGCAGAGGTTTCTTGGTGCCAGCACAGTGTGACTGCATGCTTCTTCATGTGTTGTATGTCTCATTAGCATGATAAATCTCCACTCCTGGGAGTGAATTAAATTAGAGGAAGGTCATACTAGGTACACTCTTGGGCCTTACTGCACATGTGCTATGATAAGGAAAGTCCCTTGTTGCTGGTATGCAGACCTTTGTGGTTTGCCTTCCAACATTCCTTGATGTGATGGGTGGTGTCCAAGAGTGGATATTTTTTTGAAACTTATCAGTCTCCAGCAGCTGATCTTTCTGACTAACTGAACAGCAGAAAATTGCTCTCCTGTTCAACACTAGTCTTTTTAACTGGCATAAGTATTTTAAAAGAACTGACCTTTAGCAAGAGATGTGAGTGATAGCCAAAACAAAGAGCTACCACTTTAGTCATTTGTTGCTGTATGTTGTGTTTCGTTTATAAATACATATTCCGCCGAACCCAAAAGACGCTTGCCCACACTTACAGTCTCTTGGAGATGGTCTACTTTGTAAGAGTGAAAAAGAAAGTCTACTTTATAAGAGTGCAAATATGATACCTTGTAATAATGTCCAATTTAACAATGTATTTTTTTAATGTATTGGTAGTTATAAACTCTAACTGCTTCATCCCAGCAGTATTTTTTTTTCTGAAGGTAAACAGAACTCTCTTACACTAAAATTCTTTCTCAGTAGAAGGGAATCATTAGAAAGTCTTAATGTATAGGTGATGCCTTTTTTTCTGACATTCTGTGATACCATTTTTATTAGATCATCTGCCTATTCAAAAATCACAAATGGTTACCAACTGCCCTCAAGATCCAACTCAATTGAGCAGTGTTTAAGATTTGCTACAATCTGATCTCAGGAGGTCTTTTTTACTGATCCCCAAATTAAATTCTTTTCCAGCTAGTCGATCTCCTCTCCATGAAATTACCCATGCCATTTAATATTCTCTTATGCATACCTTTTGAATGTTTTCTTTTCCTGAATTATCTGCCCCTTCTTTTATACTTAGTCCCATCTTTCATACTTCTTTTATACTTATACTTTTCCTCAAAAGTTAACTCAAATCCTTCCTCTATGAGGTTTGCCCTGAGTATTATAACCCAAAGTTAGTTATCCTCTTGCTAAGCTTCGATTATACTTACTATTTATATTGAATAAATTCATTTCCTCTGTAAACAATGAGCACCTATTAAATGCCAGCCTTACCATTTGACAACAAAAGGACAAATATGACTCTGACATGGTTCCCCTCCTTAAAGCTTCATAGGTGTGTTTCTATCATGTGTCTATATTATCGATTTTGAAAGTAGAAATCTTGTATTATATTTCTCTTGTACCCCTTATTAATGGGCACATAGTCGATAATCTAGAAAAAATAATGGAATAAATTTCTCTATTGCCTTTCCTTTCTTAACAGTATTAAAACTACATGTCATGGCCATTTAGAGTGTCTTTGTAGATACTTCAACATTAACTTTTTTTTTTTTTTCTCCCATATCATTCTCCTTTCTGGTAACACTTTCATTGACTTTTCTATAGCATGCTAGAACAAGGTAAAAAATGTACCGAGATATCTATTCCTATACTGACTTCTATACCTGGGCTTCCCACTGAACTTGATTTAATCCCTTAATTTATCTGTACCTTAGTTTCCCTGTCTATAAAATTTAGGAAAAAAACTAATTAATAATCCATATATTAATAATCCATAGCCAGACTTCGGCATCATGCGAATAACATTTTTTCCCCGGATTGATTAAAATATAATAGACAATTAGTTCCTCGTATTTAAATTGTACAATTCGATTTTTTTTTTTTAATGAGTTTTTTTCAGTTATAGTTGGTGTACAATAATATATTAGTTTCAGTTGTGTGTGTGTGTGTGTGTGTATAATCTCACAAAGTGATCACCCACTAAACCTAGTAACTCTCTTACTCCTTATATATTTATTGCATTATTAACTATTTTCCTTATGCTACACTTTATATCTCCATGTCTATTTTGTAACTATCCATTTGTACTTCTTAATCCCTTTGCTCTTTTTCACCATCTCCCTAACACCTCTCCCATCTAGTAGCCCTCAAAATATTCTCTGTATCTATGAGTTTATTTCTGTTTTTGTTGTTATTGTTGTTGATCTTGTTCTTTAAATTTTACATGTATGTGAAATCATGCAACATTCATCTTTTTCTATCTGATGTATTTCATTCAGCGCAATACCCTCTAGGTCCATTGAGGCAATATCTTTTTCCATCCCCTTCCTTTTAGTCTGTGTGTGTCTTTTAATCTACAGTGAGTCTCTGTCACAACTTTGATGTGGTTGCAAGAGGTATGAACAAAGCCTCTATCTTCTATGCCATTTTTTCCCACCTCATACCATTTTTAACATACAAATAAGGATTGGATTAGATCAGTTGTCCCCATAAGCGTTTGCACATTAGAGTTCTATGGGAAGCTTTTAAACACTGCTATTGATTCAACTTCCTCCTAGAAACCAATTTATTAAATTTCTGGAGGTGCAGATTGGATGTCAGCATCTTCTAAAAGGCTAATCCAGGTAAATTTAATGTGCAACCATAGTTGAGAACAGCTGAACTTTACAACTCTGATTTTCTATGACTTTGTAGTTTTACAAAACATTCAAGTAATTGAGAAATACTTCAGAAGGTTCATAAAAGTGAGTTTTATAAAGATAAAATCTTTTACATATAGAGCAAGACTTTTTAAAGGATTTATTTCAGCATTTGGTGAAAATCTAAACTGATAATTTAGAAAGAAGGTAAGTCAACCTTAGGTCTATGTATCATAAACAAACAATATAGCTTTTTCTTTTTTTAAAGTTAATACATGATCTGCTTCAGTTAGGGGAATTACTGTAGATTGAACAATGAATTATGACTAATGAAGGTGAAAAAAATAGGATTCCTGAATAAGCCCATATCCTATTCCTGGCTGAATGTAACAGATCTTTGCAACATTTCATTCTTGTGTTTTCATTTTATTATCTATTTGTGCTGTATCAAACAGAGTTCTTGGAGGAGCATTTGCCATCAACATAGCTCTGCAGCTAGAGCAATTTAACTTGTGAGCCTCAGGAGAGAGAACTGTGAAATGCAGCTCATAGATAGCCGTGGGAACTATATTGATTATGATACTGGCTCACCTGCTATAACAGAGATCAAAAACCAAAATAATAGTTGATTATTAGAAATAGAATTCTGTGTTAATTTTGTAAAAAGTCTGGGTTTGTAATCCAGGCCAATATAACAACACCACAACTATCAAAGAACCAGGATTCTTCTAAATTATTGCATTATCATCTTCAAAATGCAACTTTCATCTTTTACTATAAAATGACTGCTTCAGTTCTCTCCATCATGTTCACATTTCATCTAGCAAAGAGTAAAGATGAAAGGAGACTAAGAATGCTTTTATATTTAAGGGGGGAAAAAAAACCTAGATATTGCACACATCACTTTTGTCACATTCCTTTAGCAAGCACCTAGCCATGTGTCCACACATTTCTGCAAGTGAGGTCTAGAAATGTAGTCCTCAGCTAAAAAATGTAGTCTTAAGCAAATACTAACAATTTTGTTAGTATATATGAAGAAGCTACATATATGGGGAAGACTGATTTTTTTTTTTTTTTTTTTTTTTTTTGTGGAAAGTTTAGTGAAATTTGTAATAACCTGCCAAATTCCTTTCCTTTATCAAGGTCCTTTAGTTTCGTTAGTTGAAGATAAATTGACTCTTCCTCCCTTCCTCTTCTATCCTTCTAATGCTTCATATTCGTATTAATATCACCTGCAGAATCAACTCCATTACAATCCTTGATAAATCAAGCTGAAGGGAAATGAACATTTTAATTTTTTGGGCTACTTATCAAACTCTTTCTTCTAGGAGCCAATCCAGTCTTATATGTGTAGTTCTATCTAGTAGTATCAAAGCTAGCAAATCTAAATAGCTTGCTATGGTTCTTGTTTCTATCGGCTTGGCTTCTGACCTTTATCCTATGTTGGTAAGTGGGAGCTACTGTGTCATGGGTTTGGAGTTTCAGTTTTACAAGATGAAAAATGTTTCAAGATGGATGGTGGTAATGGTTGCACAGCAAAGCAAATGTACTTAATGCATCACATTGTACACTTAAAAAAGGATAGTATGCTAAATGTTATATGTATTTTACCATAATTAAAAAATGATGGAGAAATTAAGACATTCTCAAGTAAGAAAAATTTGAGGGAGTTTGTTATCAATAGATCATTCCTGAAAAAAAAAATGCTGAAGTCAGTCCTCAAAGCTGAAATTAAAGGATACTAGACAATAACTTTAAACTGTAGGAATAAATAAAAATATCCACTAATGGTAACTACATAGGCAAATACAAAAAACACTACTTCTGTATTTTCAGTTCATAACTCCACTTTTTATTTCTTACACATAATATAAAAGTTGACCATAAAAATAATAAATCTATGTTATTGGGCATGTGATGTATAAAGACACAATTTGACAGTAAAGAGAACATAATGGGAACCAGAAATTATTTAGAGCAAATTGTATGTATGCTATTGAAACTGTTGGTATCAATTTAATATAGTTATAAATTTAGGATGCTAATTGTAATCTTAATGGTAACCATTAAGAAAATATATAAAAATACATACTCCAAAAAAATGAAAAGAGAGTAAAGGTTATATACTGCAAAAAATTGACTAAATAAAAAAGAAAGCAGTAATGGAAAGAATAGAAACAATAAAGATACATTACACACATTGAATAAAAAGCAAAAGTGAAAAAATAAATCGATCCTTATTATTTATTTGAAAGTAAATATATCATATTAAACTCTCTAATTAAAAGGTATAAATTAGCATAGTAGATTACAAAAAAAATCATGGTCCAAATGTATGCTTTCTAGAAATTACTCACTTTAGATACTAGGCACAAATAGTTTGAAAATAAAAAAAGCAAAAACATAGTCTATGCAAATAGTCACAAACAGAGAACTGGAATACTATATTAATATCAGATAAAAGAGATGTTAAGTCAGAAACTGTTGCAAAAGCAAGAACAGAAAAACATTACATATTATAAAAGGATCAATATACTAAGAAGATATAGAAGTTATAAATATATATGCAACAAACATCAGAGCCCCAAAATATATAAAATAAAATTTACAGAATTGAAGGGAGAGTAGACGATTCTGTAATAATAGTTGGAGATTTCAATGTTCCACTTTTCATAATGGATAGAACATCCATATGGAAGGTTAAAAAGAAATAACATAATTGAACAACCCTATAAACTCATCAGATCTAAAAGACATATATCAATTATTGAACAATAGAGAATACACAATCTTCTCATGCATATGAGACATTCTCCAAGATAAATCATATGTTAGGTAACAAAACAAGCCTCCCTATGTTTTAAAAGGTAAATATAATACAAAGTATCTCCTCTGACCACAATGAAATGAAACTAGAAATCCATTACAGAAGGCAAAGTAGAAAATTCACAAGTATGTGGAAAATAAACAACATACTCTTAACAACCAATGGATCAAAGAAGTAATCATAGAGAGATTAGAAAAAATACTTAGAGATAAATAAAAACTAAAATACGTCATACCAAAATTTATGAGATGTAGCTAAATGCAGTGGTCAGTGGGAATTTACAACAGTAAACACCTACTTTAAACAACAATAAAGATTCTCAAATAAATAGTCTATATATAAAGCTTAAGGAAAATAAAAAAAAGAATAGTGGAAAGAACTTAAAGTTAATAGAAGGAAAAAAATAAACATTAAAGCTGAGATAATAAAATAGACAAAATGAAAACAGGAAAAAAGTTCTTTTAAAACATTAACAAAATTAGCAAACATCTAGCTAAACTAATGAAAAAAAAAAGGGAGAGAAGAAAAAAACAATTAAAAATCAGAAATGACAGTGGGGGATTCGGAAAGGAAATATGGCAGAGTGAGAAACATCCCCAGATCTCTCCTCTTGAAACAAAAATAAGGTGAACATCTAAAACTAAACAAAAAACACCCAAACCACACCAGCACGTCTGAGTGTGGGATCTGCGCATAAGAGCTATCACAGATCAGAGCCTCCGATGTTGCATGGTGCACTAGGAAAAATAAAGGAGTTGCCTCTCACAGCCGCCAGAGCTACCTGTAGAGGGAGGGGGAGGGGAGAAGGTACGGTGACTTCCCTGAAGAACCCTGCTTGGGAAAGTTTGTGAGTTCCATGCAGCCGGGAGCAGGGACCAGTCATCAGGGCATAAAGCAGAATAGCAGGATGGCGGAAAAACAACAGTTGATTTTTACTGGCCCAGTTGCAAAACCCAGGCTGAACTGTAGCCCCAAACTCCCCAAACAGAGGGCCTCTCCCCCCATACCCTCCGAGACCCAACACCCCAGAACCACAGAGGAATCTGAACAAACACTACCAAAATTGTTGCTAATACAAACAGGAACTGAGATTGAGGGTAGGGAGCGTGATAAAATATATAAAAGAAAATAAAGGTGTTATATAAAGACATTACTGAGGCTTTATATAAAGCAGGGATCAAAGAGGCTTAGACGCCACCTACTGGAAACCAAAAGAAAAATGCCGTCTATGCAGCAGACTAACAAGAAACCTTTACATAACAAATATTCTTTCTGGAAAAACAGCAGAATACACTTCCATTAATGCCCAGACAGAGAAATAGTCCATTAAACACTATGAACAACCAAGGTGACAAGGCATCTCAGAAAGAAAGAGAAAAATCTCCAGAAAATAAGCTTACAGACATAGAAATATGTGACTTAAATAACAGAGAATTCAGGATAGTACTTCTGGAAAAAGTCAGTGAGCTCTAAAACAACTCAAATCAACAATTTCAGAAATTGAAGAACAACTAAATGAGCAGAGCAAGGAGATTGAAATCATCAAAAAGAGACGGATGGCACTTCTGGAGATGAAGAACACACTGCAATAGTTGAAAAATGAAATAGCAAGCTTGGGAAATAGAGTCGACCAAATGCAGAAAAGGATCAGTGATATCGAAGACAGAAATCTAGAAATAAATCAGAAGGAAAAAGAAAGAAACCAAAGAATGAAAAATAATGAAAGAGAAATACAAAAACTAGCTGTTAACATCAGGAGAGGAAACATAAGCATAATGGGCATTATTGAAGACGTGGTCAAGGAACAGGGATTAGAAAACATTTTTAGACAAATAGTTGACGAGAATTTCCCAAACCTAAGGAATGAGCTGGAGCTTGGAATTCAAGAAGTCAACAGAACACCCAATTACCTCAATCCAAATAAGCCTTCACCAGGACACATTGTATTAAAATTAAAAAAATCAACTACAAGACAGAATTCTCAGGGCAGCCGCGGAGAAGAAAATGATAACTTACAAAGGAAAACCCATCAGATTATTCTCAGACTTCTCCGTGCAGACTTTACAAGTCAGAAAGGAATGTAATGAAACATTTAAACTATTACGTGAAAGGAACTACCAGCCTAGAAAAATGTATCCAGCTAAGCCCTCCTTTAGATATGAAGGAGAAATTAATATCTTTCCAGACATACAAAAATTGAGAGAATTCTCCACTGTGAGGCCTGTCTTACAGGAAATACTGAAAAGGGCCAGCTCGCTGAAAACAAAATGACAAAAACAAACAAAAAAACAAACAAAAAACATAATTAG
>NW_006429388.1:0-2600 GCF_000325575.1 Pteropus alecto | reverse complement strand
AATAGTTGAAAAATGAAATTGCAAGCTTGAGAAACAGAGTTGACCAAATGCAGAAAAAGATTGGTGATATCGAAGACAGAAATCAAGAAGTAAATCAGAAGGAGGAAGAGGGAATCCAAAGAATGAAAAATAATGAAAGAGAAATACAAGAACTAATTGTTATCACCAGGAAAGGAATCATAATAATAATGGGAATTCTCAAAGGGGAGGAAAAGTAACAGGGATTATAAAGCATTTCAGACACATAGTTGACAAGCAACTAGAAATGGAAGAATAAATGAAGCCTAAGGTCTGCAGAAGAAAAGAAATAATCAAAACTAGAGCAAAAATAAATGAAATTGCAAAAAAAAATAGAAATAATAAATGCAACAAAGAGCTCTTTCTTTGAGAAAGTTAATAAAACTGACAAACCCTTGGCTAGACACTATAAAGAAAAAAGAGAAAGGACACTAATAAACAAAATCAGGAATGAAAGAGGGAAAATTATGACAGACACTGCAGAAATAAAAAGGATCATACCAGAATATTATGAAAAAGTATATAATACCAAATTTAATCCTAGAAGAAATACCAGAATATTATGAAAAAGTATATAATACCAAATTTAATAACCTAGAAGAAATGGACCAGGACTTAGTATAATACAACCTTTCTAGACTGAATCAAGAAGAACTGGAAAATTTAAATAGACTGATTAGCAGCATGGAAATTAAAACAATCATAAAAAACCTACAAAAAAGTAAAAGTTCAGGCCCAGATGGCTTCACCAGTAGATTCTACCAAAAATTCAAAGAAAATTTAATACGTATTCTCTTCGAATTCTTCCAAAAAATCTAAGAGGAGGCTATACTTCCCAAATGATTTTATGAGGCCAATATTAATCTGATATCAAAACTTGGTAAGGATAATACAAAAAGAACACTATAAACTGATATCTCTCTTGAACACAGATGTAAAAATCCTAAGTAAGATACTAGCGAACCGAGTATAGCAACATATTATAAAAACTATACTCCACGATCAAGTGGGCTTCACCCTATGGGCACAGGATTGTTTTAACATATGCAAATCGATTAATTTGATATATCACATAAACAAGTTAAAAAATAAAAATCATATGATCATATCAATAGATGCAGAAAGAGCCTTTGACAAGATACAGCATTCATTTATGATGAAAACACATAACAAAAATGGTATAGAAGTAAAGTACCTTAACATAGTAAAAGCCATATATGAAAACACCTCAGCCAACATTATATTTAATGGTGAAAAAGTAAAAACCTTCCCTCTAAGATCAGAAAAAAAGCAAGACTGTCCACTATCACCACTGTTATTCAAGATGACATTGGAGATCTTAGCAAGTGCAATGAGGCAAGAGAAAGATATAAAAGGCATTTAAATAGAAAACAAAGAAGTGAAACTGTCATTATTTGATAATGACATGATTCTCTATATAAAAAACCCTAAAGACTCCACAAGAATACTACTAGAAACAGTAAGCAAATACAGTAAAGTTTCTGGATGCAAAATCAAAAATCCAAAGTGTTCCTATATTTTAATAATGAAGTGTCAGAAAAAGAAATAGAAAAAATAATTCATTTTGCAATTGCAAAAAAAGAATAAAATACCTAGGAATAAATTTAATGAAACAAGTAAAGGACCTATATAATGAAAATTACAGGACCCTATTAAGAGAAATTGAATATACAAAGAAATGGAAATATATTTTGTGTTCTTAGATTGGAAAAATCAACATAGTTAAAATGACCACATTACCTAAAGAATTATACAGACTTAATGCAATCCCCATCAAAATCTCATTGAGGTTTTTGTTGTTGTTGTTGTTGTTGTTGTTATTGATGTTGTTGTTTAAGAAATAGAACAAAAAATCATCAGATTTGTATGGAAACACAAAAGACCCCAAATTGCCAAAGCCATCCTGAGAAAAAGGAACAAAGCAGGAGGTATCACTCTGCCCATCTTCAAATTATACTACAAAGAGACAGTAATCAAAAAAGCATACTACTGACAGCAAAACGGACACACAGACCAGTGGAACAGAATTGAGTCCAGAAGTAAACCCATATTTATATGGGCTATTAATTTTCAACAAAAAAGCCAAAAACATATAGTGGAGAAAGGAAAGCCTTTTCAATAAATGGTGCTGGGATAACTGGAAAGCCACCTGCAAAAGAATCAAACTAGATTGTTGTTTATCATCACAAACCAAATTTAACTCAAAATGGATTAAGGACGTGAATATAAGACCTGAAGCAATAAAATGCGTAGAAGAAAACATAGGAAATAAATTCAAGGACCTTGGACTTAAAGAGGATTTTATGAACTTGATCTCAAAAGTCAGGGAAGTAAAAGATAATAAATGAATAGGAGTACATCAAACTAAAAAGCTACTGCTCAGCAAAAGAAATTGTCAACAAGGTAGAGACAACCCTGCGAATGGGAAAATACATTTGCAAGCAACACCTCCGATAAGGGCCTAATATCCGAAATATACAAAGAACTAATACAACTCAATAACAATAGAAAAACAAATGTTCTAATAAAAAAAAATGGGCAGAGGACCTGAACAAACACTT
>NW_006429387.1:0-618 GCF_000325575.1 Pteropus alecto | reverse complement strand
TTCTCACAGGGAGGGGCAGCTCTGTTTGGCACCACCTTTCACAAAAGCTCCCGGTCCCTAATAGAATAACTGCTTGCTTCTTCTTCTGCTCATGGGTCCTTGATCCCGCCCTGTCCCACTACCTCTGGGTCTTGCTGCATCCATGTTCCTCCTTCGTGCGAAAGATCATTCACTCAGACTACTCTTTTCTCTAGTTGGGAAATTACAAAGCCAAGGGTTCTGACTGCACTTGAGCTGAGAGGACTTGTTGACTTACCATAAGTTCAGGAAAGAGGTTAGGCATGAAGCCAGTTCAGGCTGCATAGAGGGAAGGAGCTAGCCTTACTAAGAGGGCCAAGAACAGCAGAGAATGCGGAGCAGGAGGATTTCTGTTCTGGTCCCTGATTTTTCAGTGGGCTGAATCACCACTTTATCCCTTGTTCTGGGGGTAGATATGACTGTAAAGAGAAAGTATGAGGGTCGAATATTGGGTTCCCCTCCAGTGTAAGCCAGGAGAGATGTGTAGCATAAAAACACATCTAACCCAAATGAGTAAAATGTAGCTTTTATTTTAAAAGCTAAAAGAAGGGTGGATTTATTATAAATTATTTTTTTCTCGGAATTTCCAAAAGGATGGGG
>NW_006429386.1:0-919 GCF_000325575.1 Pteropus alecto | reverse complement strand
ATGCCATTATTCTTGTTTCCTCTCCTGATGGTATCGGCTAGTTCTGTATTTCTCCGTCAATATTTTTCATTCTTTGGTTTCTCTCTTCTTCCTTCTGATTTATTTCTAGATTTCTGTCTTCACTATCACTGATCTCTTTCTCCATTTGGTCTTCTCTATTTCCCAACATTGCTATGTCATTTTTCAGCTCTCATAGTGTGTTCTTCATCTCCAAAATTTCTATTTGGTTCTTTTTGAGGGTTTCGATCTCCTTGCTCTGCTCATCTAGATGTTTTTGCAATTTCTGAAATTGTTGGTATGACTCGTTTTGGAACTTACCGAGTGTTTTCAGAAGTATCCTGAATTCTCTGTCACTTAAGTCACATGTTTCTATGTCTACAAGCTCATTTTCTGGAGATTTTTCTCTTTTTCTCTGAGATGCCTTGTCAGCTGTGTTGTTCACGGTATTTAACGGACTATTTCTCCACCTGGGCATTAATGAAAGTGTATTCTGTTGTTTTTCCAGAAAGAATATTTATTATATAAATGTCTCTCTTTAGCCTGCTGCAAAGAAGGCCCTTTTCTTTTGGTTTCAAGCAAGTGGCATCTAAGCCTCTTGGATTCCTGTTTTATATAGAGCCTAACGTCTTTCATTTTCTTGTAGATTCCCCTGGGGCTGCACAGTGATCAGTCTTAGAGGGTATGGGGGTGGGGAGGGGGCCCTCTGGGCTGAAGGTTGTGGACTGAGGCTCAGCCTCAGTTTTGCTACAGGGGCCATTAGAAATCAACCGTTGTTTCTCTGCGGTCCCGTTCCACTTCTCTGCTTTCTACCCTGATGACTAAGCCCTGCTGCCGGCTGTGTAGAAAAGTCTTGGCATTTTCAAGCAGTGCTATTCAGGGAAGTCGCTGCACCTTCATCCCTCCCCCTCCTCCTACAAGG
>NW_006429385.1:0-1572 GCF_000325575.1 Pteropus alecto | reverse complement strand
TTGACATTTATATATTTTATTGTGTGTTTACCACCTAAAGTACAGTTTCCTTCAGCTATCATATATTTGATCACGTTTATCATATATATATTTACACTGTGTGGTCACCTCTCATACTTAGATTTTTTTCTGTCACCACAAATTTGACCCACTTGACCCCATCTACCTCCGCACTACCACCACTCCCTACCCTCTGGTAACCACTAGTCTATTGTCCATGTCTATGAGTCTCTGTTTGTTTGTCCTGTTCATTTATCGTTTTTAGGTTTATATCTGACATATAAGTCATATCATGTGATTTTCAACTTTTTCTGTCTGGCTTATTTCACTTAGCATGATTATCTCGAGGTCCATCCATGTTGTCGCAAATGGCAGTATTTCATCTCTTCTTATGGCTGAGTAATATTCCATTGTATATATGGACCACAGCTTCTTTAGCCAATCATCTATCGTAGGACACTTCGGTTGCTTCCATGTCTTGGCCACCATGAATAATGGTGCTATGAACATTGGTGTGCAAATATCTTTTCAAATATGGGTTTCCAAGACTTTGGGGTAAATCCCCAGTAGAGAGATTGTTGGATCATATGGTAGATAAATTCTTAGTTTTTTGAAGAACCTCTATACTGTTTTCCATAGTAGCTGTACCAATTTGCAGTCCCACCAGCAGTGTACGAGGGTTCTTTTGCTCCACATCCTCCCTAACATTCGTTATTACTTGTCCTGTTGATTATAGCTATTCTAACAGGTGTGAGATGGTATCTCATTGTGGTTTTGATTTGCATTTCCCTAATACCTAGTGAGGTTGAATATCTATCTATCTATCTATCTATCTATCTATCTATCTATCTATCTATCTATCTATCTATCTATCTGTTAATTAGTTTCATGTATACATACATTGGTTAGACATCTATATAGTTCGTAAAATGATTCCCCCAGTTACTCTCTCTCTCCTCGGACTTTCTACCTAGCCAACATATTAATATTAACTGTATTTCCTATGCCATGCTCCCCGTCACTGTGATCATCCATCAGTTACTAATTTGTACTTCTTTAACACTTCACTCCATCTCCCAGCCCCCAAACCCCCTCCACTCTGTCTGTCACCAAGTTGTCCACTATATTTGTAAAACTGTTTCGATTAGTTTGTTCTTTTTATTCCTTAGATTCCGCATATAAATAAAATCATATAGTGTTTATCTTTCTCTGTCTGACTTAAATACCTTCTAGGTCCATCAAAGCAATATCTTTTTCCATCCCTTCCTTTTAGTCTCTGTGTGTCTTTTAATCTGAAGTGAGTATTTTGTATTTTTTCTTCTTAAAGCAGTCTCTCTAATATGAACAGACACTTCTACCTAGAAGAAATACAAATGGCCAACAAATATTTGTAAAGAAGCTCAACACTGCTAGCTATTAGGGAAATGTAAATCAAACCACAATGAGATACCATCTCATATCTGTTAGAATAGTTATGAACAAAAGGGCAAGTAATAACAAATGTTGGGGAGGATGGGGAGAAAAAGGAAACCTCATGCACTGCTGTTGGGACTGCAAATTGGTACAGCCACT
>NW_006429384.1:0-725 GCF_000325575.1 Pteropus alecto | reverse complement strand
CCAACACTTGTTATTATTTGTCCTGTTGATTATAGTAATACTAACAGGTGTAAGATGGCATCTCATTGTGGCTTTGATTTTCATTTCCCTAATATCTAGCAATGTTGAGCATCTTTTCATATGTTTTTTGGCCGTTTGTATGTCTTCTTGGGAGAAGAGTCTGTTCAGGTCTTCTGCCCATTTTGTTATTGGATCATTTGTTCTTTTGTTGTTATTGAGTCATATGAGTTCTTTGTATCTTTTGGATATTAGGCCCTTATCGGAGGTGTTGCTTGCAAATATATTTTCCCATTTGGGTGAGTGTCTCTCTACTTTGTTGACTGTTTCTTTTGCTGAGCAGAAACTTTTTAGTTTGATGTAGTCCCATTCATTTATTTTAGCTTTACTTCACTTTCCTTTAAGGTCAAATTTATAAAATCCTCTTTAAGTCCAAGGTCCTTGAGTTTTCTTCTAAGCAATTTATTCAGTTCCTTAATCCATTTCGAGTTAATTTTGGCCTGTGGTGATAGACAACAATTTAGATTCATTCTTTTGCAGGTGTACCTATCGATAATCACTTTAAATGTAAATGCATTAAATGTTCCAATCAAAAGACATAGTGTAGCTGAAAGAATAAGAAAACAAAACCCTTGCATATACTGTCTATAAGAGACCCATTTCATATCAACTGACACTCACACACTGAAAGTAAAGGAATGGAAAAAAGATATTTGACACACATAAAT
>NW_006429383.1:0-548 GCF_000325575.1 Pteropus alecto | reverse complement strand
AATAGGGGCACCCTGCCAAGCTAGAGAAGCCCGTGCATGCTCCCCGGGCGCACAGTTGCATGAGGGGAGGGTGCTGACTCGCTTCCGCTGGAAAGTTGCTAGGGGTGTCGGGAGGGAGCCTGCCTGCGGCCATCTTTCGTTCTCACCATGTCCCGCCTTCCTTGCAGAGGCAATGTGTCCCCCGAACAACTCTGAACGCAACACCTCTTTCGGGCAGTTCAAAGACTTTCATACCTTCCTGCCTGAATTCATGTGGCCCTCACACATAGGAAACAGATCTCTTTTCGCTTGTACGACTCTGCCATTTCCTAGGCAGTCAAATCCTAGAACATCCAGATTTTAAATTTAAGCAATCCCGATGATGTAGTTATTCGAATTGGTAAACAGTAACGATCCGCATGGAATGGTCTCCATGGGACGGCCCCTTCCCCCCTTTTTAATTTTTATGTAAGGCATGAGGTATTGGTCAAGGTTCATCATTTTCCACGCGGCTGTCCAAGTTTTCCAGCACCTTTTGCTGAAAAGACTGTCCTTTGTCATCAGATTTC
>NW_006429382.1:0-613 GCF_000325575.1 Pteropus alecto | reverse complement strand
ATCTGTCCTTCAATTCTAAATGATAGCTTTGTTGGTAGAATAATCTTGGTTGTAGATCCATGCTTTTCATCACTTTGAATATTTCCTGCTAATCCCTTTTGGCTTGCAAAGTTTTTATTGAGAAATCAGATGATAGTCTTATGGGGGTTCCCTTGTAGGTAACTGACTGCTTTTTTCTTGCTGCTTTTAAGAATCTCCATTTGTCTTTAACCTCTGGCATTTTAATTATGTATGTTGTTATGGGCCTCTTTGGGTTCATCTTGTTTGGGACTCTCCACACTTCCTGGGCTTATATGTCTGTTTTTTTCACTAGGTTATGAAAGTTTTCAGTCATTATTTCTTGAAATCGGTTTTCAATTCCTTTCTCTCTCTCTCCTCCTTCTGGTATCCCTATGTTGGTATGCTTGATGTTGTCCTAGAGGCTCCTTAAACTATACTCATTTTTTTTTTTGGATTCTTTTTTCTTGTTGCTGTTCTGATTGGGTGTTTTCTGTTACCTTATCTTCTAAATCACTGATTTGACCCTCTGCTTCATCTAATCTATTGTTAATTCCTCCTAACATATTCTTCATTTCAGTTATTATATTTTTCGTTTCTGACTGGTTCTTTTTTA
>NW_006429381.1:0-898 GCF_000325575.1 Pteropus alecto | reverse complement strand
TCCAGGTATTTGAGGAGCCACTCCACGCACTCCCCAACCAGGTAGGCCCTGCGGAGCTCCGCCACACCGGCCTCCTCACACTCGCGCCGGGTGTTCTGAGCCGCCAGGTCGGCCGCGGTCCAGGAGCGCAGGTCCTCGTTCAGCGCGATGTAATCCGCGCCGTCGTAGGCGAACTGATGGTACCCGCGGAGGAGGCGCCCGTCCGGCCCCACGTCGCAGCCGTGCATCAGCTGTATGGTGTGAGACCCTGTCCCCGCCCCGCGTCAGCCCCGCGTCAGCCCCGCCGCAGCGACCGGACCCAAACTGAAAGCGAAACCCGGGGAGTCCCCGCCGGCTCCTCCCGGCGGGTCCCGCAGCCTCGGGGCGAAGCCCGGGCCCGGACTCTCGGGCGACCCCGGCCTGTCCGTGGGGACGGGGGTCGGGACCGGGGCCCGTCGCGTCGCTCACCGGCCTCGCTCTGGTTGTAGTAGCCGCGCAGGGTTTTAAAGTCCACTCGGAAAGTCTCTGCGTTGTTCCGGGAGATCTGGGTCTCCCGCTCCCAGTACTGCGGGTCCTCCTGCTCCACCCACGGCCGCTCCATCCACGGCGCCCGCGGCTCCTCCCTCGGATTCGCGGCGTCGCTGTCGAACCGCACGAACTGCGTGTCGTCCACGTAGCCGACGGTGACGAAGCGGGGCTCCCCGCTCCCGGGCCGGGACCACGCGGTGTCGAAATACCTCAGGGAGTGGAAACCTGGGGGACAGAGAGACGCTGAGACCCGCCGGCCCTCCTCCCGACGCGGGTCCCGGTAGGAGGTCTATGGGCCAGGAGGGACGAGGAAGGTCGACGGGCCGGGAGCGACGAGGGGGCGCGGGGGCCGCGGGGCGGTCAGGACGGGACGGGGGTTCTGGGCCTGGGC
>NW_006429380.1:324-869 GCF_000325575.1 Pteropus alecto | reverse complement strand
TTAGTTCTGAGCCAGCTTAAGAGTCAAAAGCAACATCTGTGTCGTGTCCACCAAAACCGTACAAGCTAAGGGACTGCACAGAGGAGGTATTACCGCTCTCTCTACCTGCTCATTGGGGACATCTTCCTCCTGTTATCCGAACTTCTAAGCACATGGTTTCCCTCTGGCCCTCTGAAATAAACGGAAAGGAAATTTTTCCTAATGATCCTCTGACCCCAAAAGACCAGGTTAGAGGTCATGTTAGTTTTTACGACTTTGTAGTCTCAATGTCCCAGAGCTCTAACCTCCTACCACCTTATCCCAACCTTGACTTCATGTTTTCTCTGAAGTCTGAGACTAAGAAATCTATCAGGTTCTTCTCAAGCCTCCTGCTGCCCCTAGCTCCCTCATGACAGGGAGGGCTCCAGGTCACTGCATCCAAAGGGGCCCAGAAAGGGGAGGGGGCATTGTCTCCACTGCACCCACAATGCAGAGCGTCAAGTGTGTGGTGGTAGGCGATGGGGATGTGGGCAATAAGTGCCTGCTCCTCTGCTGCACAACTGAAG
>NW_006429380.1:0-286 GCF_000325575.1 Pteropus alecto | reverse complement strand
GCCCCCAGGGCGCAGCTGGTGGGCTCACAGTGAACCTGAACCTGGCAGGACACAGCAGGCCAGGAGAAGTACAATGGCCTCCGCACACTGTCCTACCCTCAGACCAATGTCTTTGTCGTCTCTTTCTCCTTTGCCAGTCTGCCTTTCTTTGAGAATGTGCAGCACAAGTGGCTTCTAGAGGTGTGCCATCACTGCCCTGATGTGCCCTGGTGGGTACCGAGAAGGACCTGAGGACCCAGCCTTACACTCTGTGGGTACTAAGGAGAAGGGCCAGGTGCCCATCACA
>NW_006429379.1:0-615 GCF_000325575.1 Pteropus alecto | reverse complement strand
TTCTTTGTATATTCTGGCCCCTATTGGAGATGTTGCTTGCAAGTACATTTTCCCATTCGGATGGTTGTCTCTTTACCTTGTTGATGATTTCTTTTGCTGAGCAGAAGCTTTTTAGTTTGATGTAGTCCAATTCATTTATTTTAGCTTTTACTTCCCTTGCCTTTGAGGTCATATTCATAAAATCCTCTTTAAGTCCAAGGTCCCATGTATTTCTTTCTTTGGAACTTCTTTTTAGAAATCTCCTCCACAAACATCACTCCCTGGGTTCTGATCAGCATCACAATTTGAAAAAAGAATATCAGCTTTGCTGGCTGCTTCACTCAGTATTTCTTTGCCATATTCCTTGCAGAAACAGTTTTATCTTCTGGCTACCATATCCCATGCTCACTATGTAACCATCGTGAGCAACAGAATCTGTACCCAGCTGGTTCTCTGCTCTTGGCTGTCTAGTTAATAGTTACTATACTACCAACCACTCTGATGAGTCAGCAAGACTTTTGTGCATTAAACAGGCTGAATTATTATTTCTGTAACTACGAGCCCCTTGGAGAACTCTCCTGTTCAGACACAAGCCTCATAGAGATTGTCTTCCTTGTGGCATCTGTGACCCTAATT
>NW_006429378.1:0-692 GCF_000325575.1 Pteropus alecto | reverse complement strand
TTTTTAATTTATTTATGTGATGTATCACATTAATCTGTTTGTGTATGTAGAATCATCCCTGTGCCTTTGGGATGAAGCCCACTTGATTGTGGCATATAAACTTTATACTGCTGTATTTGATTCGCTAGTATCTTATTTAGGACTTTTGCATCTGTGTTCATGAGAGATTTTGGCCTATGATTTTCTTCTTATGTGTTATCTTTACCAAGTTTTGGTATCAGGAGTTATATTGGCCTCATAAAATGAGTTGGGAAGTATTGCCTTCTCTTCGATTTTTTGGAGGAGTTTGAGGAGAGTAGGTATTAAATCTTCTTTGAATGTTTGGTAGAATTCACTGGTGAAGCCATCTGGTCCTGGACTTTTACGTTTTGGTAGGTTTTTGATGGTCATTTCAATTTCCATACTGCTGATTGGTCTACTTAGGTTTTCCAATTCTTCTTGATTCAGTCTAGAAAGATTGTATTTTTCTAAGTACTGATCCATTTCTTCTAGGTTATTAAATTTGGTGTTATATACTTTTTCATAGTATTCTTGTATGATCCTTTGTATTTCTGCTATGTCAGCTGTAATTTCTCTTTCATCCCTGATTTCGTTTGTGTCCTTTCTCTTTTTTTCTTTAGTGAGCCTAACCAGGTGTTTGTCAATTTCATTAATCTCAGAACCAGCTCTTTGTTGCATTCATTTTTTCTATT
>NW_006429377.1:0-695 GCF_000325575.1 Pteropus alecto | reverse complement strand
GCCTTTGAGGTCAAATTCATAAAAACCTCTTTAAGCCCAAGGTCCTTGAGTTTAATTCTATGTTTTCTGCTATGCATTTTATTGTTTCAGGTCTTATATTCGGATCCTTAATCCATTTTGAGTTAATTTTGGCGTGTGGTGATAGACAAGTCTAGTTTCATTCTTTTGCAGGTGGCTTTCCAGTTTTCCCAGCACCACTTATTGAAGAGGCTCTCCTTTTTCCACTCTATGTTTTTGGCATTTTTGTCGAAAATTAATTGCCCATATAAATTTGAGTTTATTTCTGGACTCTCAATTCTGTTCCACTGGTTCGTGTGTCTGTTTTTCTACCAATATCGTGCTGTTTTGACTACTGTCACTTTGTAGTATAATTTGAAATCAGACAGAGTGATGCCTCCAGCCTCATTCTTTTTTCTCAAGATGGTTTTGACAATTCGGGGTCTTTTGAGCTTCCATACAAATCTGATGATTTTTTGTTCTATTTCTTTAAAAAATGCCAATGAGATTTTGTTGGAGATTGCATTAAATCTGTATAATGCTTTAGGTAATAAGATCATTTTAACTATGTTGATTCTTCAATCCAAGAACATGGAATACCTTTCCATTTCTTTGTATGTTTTTCAATATCTTTTAATAGGGTCTTGTAGTTTTCATTACAGTGGTCCTTCACTTGTTTTGTTAGATTTATTCCTAGG
>NW_006429376.1:0-828 GCF_000325575.1 Pteropus alecto | reverse complement strand
TCTAAGATCAGGAACAAGGCAAGGCTGTCCATTATAGCCACTGCTATTCATATAACATTGGAAGTACTGCTATACAAGAAAAAGATATAAAAGGCACCCAAATAGAAAACAAAGAAGTCAAATTGTCACTATTTGCGGATGACATAATTCTCTATATAGAAAACTTAAAAAGACTCCATAAGAACACTACTAGAAACAGTAAGCAAATACAGTAAAGTTTCTGGATGCAAAACCAACGTTAAAAAATTCATAACATTCCTATACTCTAATAATGAAGTATCAGAAAAAGAAGTGACAAAAATAATTCTTTTTGCAATTGCAACAAAAAGAATAAAAAACCTAGGAATAAATCTAATGAAACAAGTGAAGGAGTTATAAAATGAAAACTACAATACCCTATTAAAAGAAAGTGTGGAAAATACAAAGAAATGGAAAGATATTTCATGTTCTTGGATTGGAAGAATCAACATAGTTAAAATGACCATATTACCTAAAGCTTTATACAGATTTAATGCAATCTCCATCAAAATCCCATTGGCATTTTTTAAAGAAATAGAACAAAAAATCATCAAATTTGTATGGAAGCACAAAAGACCCTGAATTGCCAAAGTCATCCCGAGATAAAAGAACGAGGCTGGAGGCCTCACTCTGCCCAACTTTGAATTATACTACAAAGCAACAGTAATCAAAACGGCATGATACTGTTAGCAAAACAGACACATGGACCAATGGAACAGATATTTATATTTATATGGGCAAATGATTTTTGACAAAAAACAAACAAACAAACAAACAAAAAACATACAGTGGAGAAAGGAAAGCCTCTTC
>NW_006429375.1:0-834 GCF_000325575.1 Pteropus alecto | reverse complement strand
AACTAAAGTTAATCCTAACCCTAATTCTAACTCTATACCTAACAATAACCTTAACACTAAATTTTAAACTAACAATAATCCTGATCCTAACCCCTTAACATAATAAAACTCTAACCCTAAATTTAACTCTAAATTATCACTAACCCTTACCTAATGTTAACCTTAACCATAATCCTAATCCTAAACCTAAAACTAAAGCTAATCCAAACCCTGATTCTAACCCTAATCCTAACACTAACCCAAACCCTGAACCTAACACTAAACTAAAACTTATCGTAACTCTATTTCTAACCCTTACCCTAAATTTTAAACAAACAATAATCCTAACCCTAACTCTAACCCTAACAGTAACTCTAATCTAAACCTAACCCTTACACTAACTCTTACCATAAATATACCGCTAAGCTAAACCTAACCCGAAAGCTAACTCTAATACAAATGCTATGTCTCACCTCTTACCTTAAACCTAACACTAACGTGAACCATTATCCTAAACATAAAACTTAATCTAACACTAACCCTAATACTAACCTTAACTCTAACCCTAACTCTAACGTAAACACTAACTTAACCTTAATCTTAAAACTAACAATAACCCTAACCCTAATCCCTAAGCCTAACCCTAACATTAACCCTGATCCTAAACTGAAAACTAAAGCTAATCCTAACCTAATTCTAACCGTAAGCCTAAGACTAAACCTAACTCCAAAACTTACCCTGACCCTAACAGTAACTCTAACCTAAACCTAACCCTAACCTTAACCATAAACTTAAACCTCAGTCTAAACTAACCTGTCCTTACAGTGACCCTAACCCTAAACCCACAATAACCCT
>NW_006429374.1:0-711 GCF_000325575.1 Pteropus alecto | reverse complement strand
TATTTAGGTCCCCTACTACGATAGTGTTTTGATCTTTTTCTCCTTTGAGTTCTGTTAGTAATTACTTTACATATTTCAGGGCTCCCTGATTGGGAACATAGATATTAATAAGTGTTATGTCTTCTTGGTACATGATTCCCTTAATCATTAAGAAGCGTCCTTCAGTATCTTTCTTTACCGTTTTTATTTTGAAGTCTATATTGTCTGATATTAGTACCACTACTCCCGCTTTTCTTTGAATACCATTTGTTTGAAATATCATTTTCTACCCTATCATTTTGAGTCTATATTTGTCTATGGAGCTGAGAAGTGTCTCCTGAAGGCAGCATATGGTTGAGTTTTGTTTTGTGATCCATTCTGCAACTCTTTTTATTGGTGAGTTCAGTCCATTTCCATTTAGGGTGATTAATGAACTATGAGGTCTTCTTATAGCCATTTTATCTTTTGCTTTCTGGTAGCCCCGTGTTTCCATTGCTTCCTTGTCCTTGTGTTTCTGTTTTCTTTATTTTGGTTGGCTTTTGTTTTATGTTATATATTTCGGTTCTGAATCTTTGATGTGTGGTTACCATTACGAATATGAAAAAGATAGTTATATATATACAGTTGTCCATTTCCTCCTGTGTGTGCCTTATCTCCATTCCACTTTTTAAATTTGGATATTTGAATCCCCCCTTTTCAATGATTGTTATCTCAATTTGTCTCCATGTATGC
>NW_006429373.1:0-491 GCF_000325575.1 Pteropus alecto | reverse complement strand
CAAATCAATTAATGTGATATACCACATTAACGAATCAAAAAATAAAAACAATATGATCATATAGATAGATACAGATAAAGCTTTCGACAAAATCTAGCATCCATTTATGATAAAAACTCTCAGCAAAGTGGGAATAGAGGGAACATACCTTAACATAATAAAGTTCATATATGACAAACCTATAGCTAATATCATACTCAATGGGGAATGGCTAAAATAATTTTTTCTTAAGATCAGGAACATAACAAGTATCCCCACTTTCACCACTCCTCTTCATCATTCTATTGGAAGTCTTAGCCACAGTAATAAATCAAGAAAGAGAAATAAAATGTATCCGAATAAGAAAAGAAGTAAAACTCTCGGTATTTGCCCATGACATGATACTATTTATAGAGAACCCTAAAGATTCCACCTCAAAAACCTGTTAAATCTGATAAATGAATACAGTAAAGTAGCAGGACACAAAATAAATATTCAGAAGTCAGTGGCAT
>NW_006429372.1:0-585 GCF_000325575.1 Pteropus alecto | reverse complement strand
ATTTCTTTATGTCACCACATATTTGACCCCCTTTATTCCGTCTACGTCCTGCTTCCCCCCACCACCTACCCTCTGCTAACTACTAGTCTACAGTCCATGTACATGAGTCTCTGTATGTTTCTCCTGTTCATTTGTTGCCTTTAGGTTTATATCTCAAATATAAGTGATATCATGTGATATTCACCATTTTCAGTCAGGCTTATTTGCTTAGTATGATTATTTCGAGGTCTATCCATGTCGCAAATGGCAGTATTTCATCTCCTCTTAAGGCTAAGTAATATTCTATTGTATATATGTGCCACAGCTTCCTTAGGCAATCATCTATTGTAGAACACTTGGGATGCTTCCATGTCCTGGCCACTGTGAATAATACTGTTATGAACATCGGTGTGAAATATCTCTTCAGATATTGGTTTTCAAGTCTTTGGGGTAAATAACCAGTAGAAGGATTGCTGGATCATATGGTAGATCAATTCCTAGTTTTTTGAGGAACCTCCATACTGTTTCCATGCTGGCAGTACCAATTGGCAGTTCCACCAGCAGTGTAAGTGGGTTCCTATTTCTCCGCATCCTCTCCAACATTTG
>NW_006429371.1:0-766 GCF_000325575.1 Pteropus alecto | reverse complement strand
TTATGATACAACTGATAAGAGGTTAATATTCAAAAAATATAAAGAACTAATACAACTCAACAACAACAAGAACAACAAAATCCAATTAAAAAATAAGTAGAGACCTGGACAGATATTTCTCCAAAGAGGAAATACAGATGGCCAATAGACATGTGAAAAGATGCTCAAGGTCATTAATCATCAGAGAAATACAAATTAAAACCACAATGAGATATCACCTGACACCTATCAGAATGGCTATCATCAACAAATCAAAGAATTACAAGTATTGGCGAGGATGTGGAGAAAAGGGAACTCCCACACACTGTTGATGGGACTGCAAATTGGTACAGCCACTTTGGAAAATAGTCTGGGGGTTTCTCAAAAAATTAAAAATGAATATGCTTTTTGACCCAGCAGTTGCACTTCTGGGTATTTATCCAAATAAAACCAAAACAGTAATCCATAAAGATCTGTGCACCCCTATGTTCACAGCAGCATAATTTACAATAGCCGAGATATGGAAGCAACCTAAATGCTCATCAGGAGACAATTGGATAAAGAAATTATGGTTCATATATACAATGGTGTATCACTCAGCCATTAAAAAAATGAAATCCTACCATTTTCAATGACATGAATGGACCTAGAGGTTATTATGTTGCATGAAAAAAGTCAGTCAGAGAAAGATAAATACCACATAATTTCACTTGTATGTGGAATCTAAGGAACAAAAAAGAAGAAACTAACTCAAAACAGACTCACAAATATAGAAGACAATCTGGTA
>NW_006429370.1:0-1388 GCF_000325575.1 Pteropus alecto | reverse complement strand
TCTAGAACTGGGTCTGGGTCTGCAGAGGGGCCATCCCCCCAGGCGCATTCAGCCCCTCCTGCCCCGGGGTCCTGTTCCTACTTCCCCGGGCCCCCCTGCAACAGTGGAGGGGCCCTGGGCTGACATGCTGCAGCACTGGCACTATAATGCTGTGATGTTCACCACCTCCCCTCCCCCCGCCCCAGAACTAGACCACTGCAGGCCTATGGGCGGGTGAGTAACCCTGGCCCCTGGAAACTCCAGGCCTTTTGTATTGAGGCCGATAAGCCTCAGTAAGTGGCTCTAAAGATAATCAATTGTTTTTATTCTAAGTGAAAGAACCGGCTCCAAGGAACCTCTATTTAAAAACCACACACATAGGCCAGATCCATCTTTTGTTAAATTGTCGCACACACTGATCTGATTTGACCTGGCAGTTTCAATATGCTTCCAGCTCAGTGCCAGACAGGGGTCTGGGAGGGGAGCTGGTCTGGGGGCAGTGGAGCAGGGGTAGTTGTAGGATTATAGGGGCACCTGAGCAGGAAGGATAGGAAGGTCTGGGGCAGACAAGGGTGGGGGGAACCTCACCTCCCAGCTTTATCTGCTTTGGAGACTCAGGTAAGGGCTCCCCTCCTGTATGAGAAATCCTGCCCTAGCCCCTCTCCTCCTCTGCTGATCTAAATTAGGGCCTGGCTAGAAGGGACCATAGATGGTAAAGTCCAAACAGCTTCGGGGAGGGTAATCTGCTTACCCAAAGGCACACAGCAAACTGACAGAGTAGAGCCAGGGCCTGGGACACCAGAGGCCCACCTGGTCCTCTTTCTAAATGCATCTGGGGAGGGAATCTTGTCTCTTCCACAATGGCAGGGCACATCATTCTCTTACCTGCCCTCCAGACTCACTCTGAGATGGACACCCAGTGAACATTGTTGTATGAGTGAAGAGAAGGGTCCATGGGGTCCCAAGGAGAGGCGATTTTGTGAGGAGAGAATGGAGCCAATTAAGCAGATGGGACCCTAGGGAACAGATAAGCATCAATTTTTGAAAACATAAGGCAGATCACACACCTCCTCTGCTCCAGATCCTGCAGTGGCTCCCCAGTTCACTCAGAGTAAAAGCCAAAGTCCTTCCACCGGGTGCAAGGCCCTACATGATTCCATCCTGACTGATACCACTCCTCTCCCGTCTCACCACCTTAAGGCCACACTGGTCTCCTTGCTGTCCCTCCTGCATGCTGTGTATGCTCCCCCATTTTATAGGTGACAGCCATAGACTCTGAAGGAGTCAAGGACATGAGGTGTCACCCAAGGCTGAGATGAGTGGAAACCAGGGAAGCTGGGAGGTCAGACAGGATGCCAGGATAGGGAGGTAAGAGAGGGCTTGGGAGGCAAGGTGTGTCCTACCCCAGG
>NW_006429369.1:0-1636 GCF_000325575.1 Pteropus alecto | reverse complement strand
TTGGATTTAAGCCACATTTCATTGGGACATATATATTGTGCCAAAGTGGCTCGTAACTACCTGGACATTTTGCAATCTATCAAAGCAGGCGTGTCCGAACTATATTACATTCTTATGTTTAAACCCCCATTATCTGCTATGCTTACCTTTCTTGTTTCTCTTTATAAATGATTTTGTATGTTTTTCAAGTGCTTTAATTCTTTATCCATAACCAATCAAGATTCCATAACAAAATGAAGCTCCCTATTCAAACAAAATGTATCGCCGCTAGACATTTTGTAAAGTATTTAAAATTTATTAAGAATTTTTAATATGTTATACATAGATGGATACAAAGATAGTAATGCCAGTGCAGTCGTACAAAAAAAAAATTTTTTTTTAGTTGTTAAACGGAGTCATTACTAGGTAAACAGGGACCCGGGGACTTACAATTCTACTTTATTGAAGTGAGCATTAGGATGTATATTGCAATGTGATTCTAGCTGTAATTCTATATTTAAATAATATTATTAAAAGGCAGATTTTCTGAAATATTAATATAGGCTGGCAATAGACTCTTGCACCCTGATACTATACTAAAAGCATAGTATTATTAATATAGGCTGGCATTAGACTCTTGCACCCTGATACTACACTAAAAGCATACTAAAAGCATAGTATCAGGGTGCAAGAGTCTATTGCCAGCCTATATTAATATTTCAGAAAATACCACTGAAATGTCCAGGTCATTACAAGCCACTTTAGCACAGTATATATGTCCCAATGAAATGTGGCTTAAATCCAAGGCGTCAGTTACATAAGGATGATCCTTAAAGTTAATCATTAGATTTTTCCTAAAATTTTTCTTTCTTTCCTAATCTAATCAATCCGTAGCATGCAATGAACTGATTTCAAAACAAAATGCAATTTATAACATGTGCTTAAAAAATATTTACAATCGAATCCAAATAAGAATGCTTACAAAGTGTTAAAGTCCATCCTCAATTCATTTTTCTGAACTTATAATATTCAGTAAAGTAAATATAATTTTAGGAAATACGTGTATCATATCTTTCCATGTTAAATCTCCTCTAATTGGTGTCAGTTGGGTAAAACTCTTTGTAAAAAATCTCCATATATATGTATCTTTTCAAAATATATCATCACGACCTCAGAAAATGTATGTTTAAAATTATAGTATTGTTGATCCAAGCCCCCGGCTAATTTCTGTGTTTGCCTAAAACTAAATATTTATTTCATAAAGAATGCATTTCTTCACTAAATCTTCTACTTCTGCTGGTATTTATGAAACAGATCCAGGATCTAGTGGAGGTGCGTGTGAAAAGGGAAGCTCCACGTCGCCATTACACAACACAGTCCTCCTGCCACTTCGAATCTTAAAACGTCAGGACTGTTCGGATGCTGAAATGTAAAAATGATCATTTTAGTGACTTGTGTCCATATCTTCCAAACAAGAACAGTTTAAGCAATTATCCTTCCTATCCAGTATAGGAAACCTCAGGTAAATGCTGCTGTTGGAAAGCCTTCCAAGCTGTGGTCCTCGCCGATTAATTTTCTTTCTCGTGGGTCGCTGAAAAGGGTTTCCGAGCTGATTCTTGAAGCCTCAGCACAATTGCGACAAGCACAGGCTGACAAG
>NW_006429368.1:0-352 GCF_000325575.1 Pteropus alecto | reverse complement strand
GGGAGAAGATATTTGCTTATGATACATCAGATAAGAGGTTAATATTCAAAATATATAAGAAACTTATAGAACTCAACAATAAAAAAAATCCAATTAGAAAATGAGAATATCTGTATAAGTATTTCTCCAAAGAGGGAAGACAGATGGCTAAGAGACATATGAAAAGATACTCAAGGTCACTAATCATCAGAGAAATGCACATTAAAATCACAGTGAAATATCACCTCACACCTGTCTGAATGGCTATCATCAATAAACCAAAGAACAACAAGTGATGGCGAGGATGCAGAGAAAAGGGAACTCTCATATACTGTTGGTGGGATGGCATATTGGTACAACCACTATGGAAAAC
>NW_006429367.1:0-424 GCF_000325575.1 Pteropus alecto | reverse complement strand
CAGCTGATGTGGAGCAGTGTGTGCACCCATGCGACATGTGTGTGCATGTGTGAGCATGCGTGTGTGCCCATGTGGCACATGTGTGCATGTGTGAGCATGTGTGTGTGCGTTGAGGGCACGTGCGTGTGTGTGAGCATGCGTGTGCATGCACCGAGGGGACATGTGCGTGTGTGTGCGTTGAGGGCACGTGCGTGTGTGAGCATGCGTGTGTGTGCCCATGTGGCACGTGTGTGCATGTGTGAGCGTGTGTGTGCATTGAGGGCACGCGCGTGTGTGTGAGCATGCGTGTGCATGCACCGAGGGGACATGTGCGTGTGTGTGCGTTGAGGGCACGTGCGTGTGTGAGCATGCGTGTGTGTGCCCATGTGGTACGTGTGTGCATGTGTGAGCATGTGCGTGTGTGTGCGTTGAGGGCATGTGCGTG
>NW_006429366.1:0-1104 GCF_000325575.1 Pteropus alecto | reverse complement strand
TGAATCCTCCTCTTTTCAGTCATTGTTATCTCAATCTGTCCCCATGTATGCTCACCATTCATTATTATCTTGCTATAGTAATTCTCTTCTCATTGTTTAAGCTTATAATGCCCTGTTCTTAATAAAGTTTGCACTCCTCTGCTTTTATTTGCCTGATAGGCAATTTACTCCTAATTATTATTATTATTATTATTTTTTGTCATTTTGTTTCAGGTGAGGTGATCCCTTCCAGTATTTTCCGTAGTGCAGGCCTTGTATTGGAGAATTCCCTCAATTTTTGTATGTTTGAAAGGGTCTTAATTTCTCCTTCATATCTAAAGGAGAGTTTAGCTGGATATATTATTCTTCGCTGGTAGTTCCTTTCACTTAATAGTTTGAATATTTGATTCCATTCCTTTCTGGTTTATAAGTTTTGTGCTGAAAAGTCCAAGGATAATCTAATGGGTTTTCCTTTATAAGCTACCATTTTCTTCTCCTGGCTGCCTTGACAATTTTGCCTTGTCATTGGTTTTTAGTCATTTTAATACAAGGTGTCTTGATGAAGGCCTTTTTGAATTGAGACAATTGGGTATTCTGTGGAATTCTTGCATTCCAATTTCCAACTCCTTCCTTAGATTTGGGAAATTTTTGTCAACTATGTGTCTGAAAATGCTTTCTCTCCCCTGCTTGTTTTCTTCTCCTTCGAGAATGCCCATTTTTCTTTTGTTTCCTCTCCTGTTGGTATTAGCTAGTTCTTGTATTTCTCTTTCATTATTTTTCATTCTCCAGTTTCTCTCTTCTTCCTTCTGATTTATTTCTAGATTTCTGTTTTCGATTTCACTGATCCTTTCCTCCATTTGGTCGACTTTATTTCCCAAGCTTGCTATTTCATATTTCATTTTTCAACTCTTGCAGTGTATTTTTCATCTGCAGAAGTTCTATTGATTCTTTTTGATGGGTCAATCTCCTTGCTCTGCTCATCTAGTTGTTTTTTCAATTCTTGAAATTGTTGATATGACTCTTTTCAGAATTCACTGAGATTTTTCAGAAGTACCACCCTGAATTCTCTTTCATTTAAGTTGCACATTTCTAAGTCTGTAAGCTCATTTTCTGGAGATTTTTCTC
>NW_006429365.1:0-512 GCF_000325575.1 Pteropus alecto | reverse complement strand
CTGTCAAGATGGACACCCTGTGGTTAAATGGGCCTGTATTTAAACTAGAGCCTAGCAGCTATTTGCCGATCGAGGCTTCTCACAACCCTTGTACCATTGGGAAAACCATGAACTGAACTTCTGACTTCCTGCAGCACCCTGACTGTTTACACCACCTGAGTGGATCACTGCAAGGCAGTTTCACCTTGCGTGGCCAAGTTACCCTCCAGCCAATAGACTATTACCTACCCTGACCAACCAGAATTGCACAATTTGGAAACATTTGCATGAACTGATAAAGATGGGAAGAATGGGTAGGAAGTTTCTCTATAAAAAGCAGCCTCTCCTTTGTTGCAGTGAAACACAATTTATGTTGCTACCAGAATCTGTGTCTCCTAGGCTGCAGCTCTTTTTGCTCAAATAAATGCTTTTATTTTTATTATAGTCTAATCTTGATTTTGCTTTATAGAAGATGTTATAACTACTGGACTGATGACTACTTGACTAAAAATTGAAAATATCCCCCAGAAATA
>NW_006429364.1:0-812 GCF_000325575.1 Pteropus alecto | reverse complement strand
CTATGTTTTCTGTATTTTGGGTAAACTTTGTACAGAGTTCACTGAACATTTCTGTAACTGGTGCTCTGGATTCTGCATATGGTAGAGTCTTCATTTATTTAATTGGTTCTCTGGAGTTCTGTTCTGTTTTGTTATCTGAGACATGTTTTCTTGTCTTCTCATTTTTGCTCTCCCTGTGTATGTTTGTGTGGATTCGGGAGAGCTGCTCAGTCTCCCCGGCTTTGTTGAGTGGCCTTCTATAGTAGGTGTCTTTTGGGTCTTATTGGTGTAGCTTTTCTGACCATCTGAGCTGGGAGCTCTAACTGTGTCCCACATGTGGTTGTATGTGTTCTCCTGTTCTTGTTGATCTTGCTTGCTATTTGCTCATAAATGAAATGGACTGACCCTCCGGCTGATTGGTTGTAAGAACTGGCCATGAGTACAGTGGAGGAACTGTTGTGCACGTGCTAATCCTAAGGCAGATTTGCTTTAGCAGGACACTGGTGCCAACTGTGTCTGCCCTTAGGATGGGTCATATGTGGAGGTGGATATGTTTTGCTCTGGCCATTGAGTTTGTTGGTTCTGGAGCCTTTGGGGAGGGGTTTAGTTGCAGTCAAAGTTCAAACCCTTCCGGTGGCCTTCCTGCACACACTTGGTATGAGCTACGAAGTCACCAGCAGATGGTTGCCACTTTTGCTTGGCTGCAGGTGCCTGGCAGATAATAAGCTACAAACAAAGATCAATGCTACTTGTGCAAGGCTTGGCACTTCTTAGTAAGAGGTACAGGTAACGCCAAAGGCGGATGCTGCCTGTTTGACGTTGTGAATCTTTGA
>NW_006429363.1:0-986 GCF_000325575.1 Pteropus alecto | reverse complement strand
TTCAGAGTCCGTGTTATTCATCACTGTGCTACACTGTCCTACTGAGGATGCTTTGGGTGTTAAATAGGTAGACACTGAATGAGTGCCTTATAGTCATTATTCAGTCTTTATAATTCTAAAATCCAATTTATCACTGGATAACATTGTTCAAGTCAGAGTGATAGGCCTAGAGATTTTTTTTAATAATAAAGATATGAAAAAGTCAGCAGAATAGAATAAGACGGTGTCATAGTTACTTAGATTGGAATGGTTACTGAGTTTTTCCAGTTCAAGCCCTTAATTTCCAATGAGACAGACTTGCAATTACATTTTAAATGGCCCAAACCCGTGGCTTCTTACACTGAGCTCAGACTTTTCCTTTGAGTATGCTGCCTTTTGGAATCTGGATCCTGGAGCTTCGTGTGTGGACTCTCTCAGTACCTAAGAAGCGCTATAAATAAAACTACATTCCATTTTCCTCTATCTCTTTTTCAGTGTCTATGTTCTCCCTCATAACCTAGGTTACAAATGAGTTTTGAAAAAAAAAATTCTAGCTTCTAATGTAATAGTTGGTGATAATCAGAAATTGGTTAATTAAAAAAAAATACGTGCTGAAAATCTAGTGTAATGTGTTATGAGTTGTGGGATAGGGTGTGATTAAATGGACAGAATTACAACTCCTCCAAAAGCCGATAGTAAAAACAAACAAACACACACACTGGCCGTCACAGAGTCAGACCAAGCAATTGCTACAATGATGTGATAAATAATTTTATAGTTATTTGATACAGGTCAAAAAATGGTCTCTTGAAATTTAATGAGATATCCATGAAGACTGAACATAGTTTGAGTCATGGAAGCCTGAACCTCTAATCGTGGATCATCACCAAATTAAGTGAGTTATTTCAGGAGAGACTTTGTTTGGTGGAACATAGATCATGTTGTAAAGGAACTCACCACAGGTACTACCATCTCAGGGGACTTACTCTATGCCAATGTATTTACAG